>NC_142795.1:24418705-24710258 GCF_049724085.1 Artemia sp. Qi Xiang Cuo
AATTATTTTCATTAACTGCACGCTTTACTTTATTCTAATAAAAATAAAAATTTTTAAATCACAAAATAATTATAACCGTCAAACTATTTATTTGAAATTTTGCGCCCCTAAATTTTTTCCGCCCGGGGCAAGTGCCCCCTCATTCAGCCCCCTAAACCTACCTCCAGGGTGGGAGGTTTCAATTGTAAGGGAAGACGCCGGACACGTAAAATTCACTTCACGAGCGGAGCTCGGTCTCCTGGTATTCCTGATAAAACACGAAGTGAAACGGTATTCAGTACTTTTGGGGCCAGTTAAAAGCCCGTCCTGATTAGGAAATTTATCACTACTAGTCTTTCTTTTAGTGAGTCTTTGTTTACATTTCTTTTTTTTAGTCTTTTTTTCTTTAGAGAGAGAGGTGAAATCCATCCTTAGGACGTTTATTCCATTTTAGAGCACCAAACATTACCTACTTAGGCCAATATATTTCAGTTGCGGTAATTTAAAAGAAGTAATTTTCGGTAAGCAGCTCAAAAGATTTTTTCCAGGCTTCTGTTTATAATTTATTAGAAGAAACTTGAAACCGCAACATTTCCTTAACCACGTACTGGAAATGTTTTAAACGGAGATTTAGTCGACTGCATAATCAGCAATAGAATTTTACTAGAAATTCGGAATGGACAATTGAACCCACAAAAATTATGGGATATCTCTTGTTTTTCAGAATTCATGTTTTAGTTAGACTACATGAAAGATCTAAAGCCAAACTGGCCAGCCATGACAAAAACAAAGAGAGAGAGAAATGTCAAGATAAAGAAAACAAACGAGAATACCGCAAGTAGAAGGAAAAGACAAACTAAAGCGACGCGGATATTTCGCCAAAATAAAACAAGGCCTCTTCAACGCTAAGAAACAAAGATAAAATATAAAACCAACCTAAAATTAAATAAAATTTAAAACCAAGAAAAAAATATCTATATATATACAAATTGTTAATATGTTATTACTGTGATTGAGCACCACGGAAGCTAAATAGCTGCTTACATGACAACACTGAAGCGATAATGAAACAACTGTATTCAGCGACTATGTTGATGATGATGCATCTTATTCTAAATCACTAAGAGCTCCTCGTAAGATAGCACAACTATTAAAATAGAAACACACTATTTACCACTGTACTGAACTGAGTGCATTGCCGAAACATGGCCGTAATTCTTACTCGGGGAGAAGGGGTAAGGAAATTTTCTGTTTTTAGGGTGGTTCAACTCTGAAAAACGTCAATCCTTTGTCCTTTTTACAATTTATTAATCAAATATTTTTTTTAGTGCACTTGAGTATTAAGTATATTCAGCATTTCATCCTGAATGAGTTATTAATCCAGCCCTTTTTTATTCTTTCCTCTGCGCTAAATGGATACCCGCAAAAATGCTGCTAGACTGGGGGGGGGGGAGCAAACCTAAATTAATTTTCCTTACCTAACCTGAACGATTCTATCATATACTACTTTCATTGGTTGATCAATTGATCATTGATCACTTCTGATCATTTGAGAAAACAGATTGGATACGAAAGAAAATAAGAAGACTTGAGCCAGGGACGAACGCATGATTTTATTTTGGGAGAAGGGAATTCACAAAAAGTGCCAAAAACAGGTAAATTCCTTCCAAAAAACTTTTCATTATAGGAACAATATTTAGAATCTCAAGATATTGGGGGTGGGGGCGAATCTTCTGCGTACGTGCCTGCTTCAATCTGAACTTTTAGTAAACTCAAGCAAAATAGCAACTAGCATGGCAAATTAGATAGAAGCAACACAGCTAAAAGCAAGGAGTTGCGCACTTGTTTACTTCGTGAATACCGGAAGCATTAGTATCAGGGCCAGAGGTATTGATTATTGCATAGGAGACTGGCAAAGTAAGTATGGTCCGAGGCACAAGGTTAAGTAAATGTGCGCAGCTCCTTGGTTAAAAGTTGATTAGTCGTAGCATGCTAAACCGAGTTCCATTAAATATTAGATAAGTAAATAGAAAAGTGAAAACAAAGCGACAGTTGTTGACAATTGACTGACCGAAAAATGAGGGGCCTCTAGCTTCTCTACAGGCAAGCCAATAGCATCCTAAAGAAAAAGTGACATTAATCTTCCAATTAATATAAATATATTTGTTACTATTTTGGTCGTGAACCGCAGGTGTAAAAGGTATTGATAACAAACTAAATTACAAAGTTGGCTTGCCTTCATCATTCATGTTCGACGTATAGAAGAAGGAGCATATCCAACTTCACATGGTGTGGGCTAATTTCGTAGATGGGGATGCACAAGGTTCGGATCCTGAGAGGGGGGGGGGGGTATGGGAATATTTTTATGAAGGTAAAACTCATAGGAAATATCTATTTTTAAACCACAGTTTTCATTGTGGGAATGCGGGGTTCTTTGTACCTATCTGGGAGATGGAGATTCTCAAACTGACGTGTGCCAAACTGCCGTGGAGCCAAATAATTTGTAGCTTGGCTCATCATGGGGTGAAATTAAAATGCAATACAAATCATACATCCATACAGGTCTAGTCCTTAGGGAGAGGGATGTCAGAAGATTATTCTTTGACTGATGGAGGAAATAGGAAAATTGTGCACTTTAGGCCATATTGTTTTACTTTTCTTGGGAGACCAAGCTTTGAGGGAGGGGGTCCTACATTTCATTTGCGTGCAGGTATAGCACAAATTGCAAAGGACTCAAATGCAGATCTTTTGTAGCCATGTCTTGAAATCTGACGTAATTTAAGAAAAAGCAATATCCAAGTATTAGATACTAGCTGATATACGGGATGTTCCTATACATAAGGAGAAGAGGAGTGGCACAGGAAATCTCTTTCCTCGTATTATTTCAAAGTTCCTTCTCGAAAGTTTCACAAAAAAATGGTCCTTCGTACTTTGAAACCAACCCCCCCCCTCTTCCCTGGATACGGATTTTTTGGATTATTGTGGAACAGCTTCAAAAATTAAATTTCGACTTCAAGATTCAGACTCTTGGATCTCCAACTAAAATTGAATCCTTTATTCTTCTACTTTTACTTAAAGAAGTATGCAACAAAAGCTGAGAATAATCAGCCAAAGAAATTTTAGTTGATTTACATTATTGATGTTATGACTACAAAATTGAAATCCCTTTAACATTACAACAACAAATTGATATATCTTGGACAATACACGAATTAGAACTCAGTCCTTGAAAGTGGCGACAAAAAATATCAGAAAATGGACTTTTCACTTTAAATTTGACACCTTCATCATAGACGCAACTAGCTGTGGAAAGGTACATAACAAATTTTCCAGTGCATTTGGTTTTATTTGCTCTTTTCTGACATGGGATATCTGTTCAAGTACATCGAAATTTTTTACGTTATGGCAAATTTTTGACCTTCTGTCCAAATGGTATAAATTAATCCCTTGTGGCATAATTTTAGTCGGAAAACTGGTGCACTTTTATTTCAAAGTGTTGGCAACGCTGCTACTTTGATTGTAAATGGCAGGTGTAAAAGGTTTTGGTAACTATAGCGTGAAAACTAGACTATATCATAGCGTAAAATTATAATGGATGATAATGACCCTTTTTCGACTATTAGTCTCGAAAACAAAAATACGAAGAAAAACTTAACAAAACGAGATCTTGAGAACAAAAAGGAAAACACTTTTCCTATAACAATAGCAGGTGCTAGCAGAGACAAGCCGTTTAAAAAAAAATGACTGATTGTAATTGTTGACTTAAAGAGTCGCAAAAAAGCGTTTAAAGTGCTAATCGCGGTTCTTTTGTACAGAAAATTAAGAGACGAACAGCTTATTAATCGAAACCCTTAAGGGCAACAAAAACAACTTTGAAACAAAGATCACAAAAATGAGAATATTATGTAATTACTAAAAAAAAAAAAAATGTGTAACTAATATATTGCAGTTGCAAAAGAAGGTTTACAGGCATACACACAGCAATTCTGCATAACAACATCGGAGGAAAAGACCGTAAGTGAAAAAAAAACTGCAAATGAAAAAGATGAACTGTTTATTTACCTGAATAGCAAGTAACAGATAGAGAACGCAACAGTGGCGGATCCAGGGGAGGCGCGCCCCCCTAGCGTCTAAAGTAGTGTAATTGACTTAATTAACTCAGGTTTGCGTTAATTAAACTTGCTCCTAACGCAAGTTTATCGGAACAACCTATTTGCCCCCCCCCCTAAATTTTTTTTATTGGATCAACCTATTTTGCGCCCCCCTAAAGAAATTTAGGGATCCGCCCCTGTATGAAGGATGATCGATTGCCAAAGATTGCGTGTTCCGATCATTACCTATCTTTCCGACCGTTGCGCTTTCAGAGTCAAATAACAACCAGGGCGTCTCCGAATCAGAGGGGAGAGGTCATAAGAAAGGATTTAAAGGAATTGAGAATTTCAAGGGAAGGGGCAAGTAGTGAAACTTTGAATAGTTAAGGGTTGATGAAGAGCGTGCATAGCTGTGTTGGCCTCACGCGGCTCGGTACTCCAATAAACTTAACTGTTAGTAATAAGTTAACTAATACACTGTAACATCATGCTTGGACTTATGATTGTCTATGGTGCTGTTTATCAGGGCCCCATTCCAAAATTTCCTTTTAGAAGATTTTTTAGGTTTACAGTCTTTCAAAATCAAGAGATGTCAGCAAAAAAATTAATCAAAATTTGCCTTTGAAAGAATCTTATCCTTAAGGATCAGGGTAGAACCTGAAATGTTCTTACTAAAGTTGAATGCCCTAATGTAACTAATGTAAACTAATGTAAAGATAGACTCATACTTGGTATTAAGAACTTTTGATACATTTAATCTATTAGGTCTTAGCAAAACACGAGAGTCATACTAAAAAATTCCAAAGAAGCTAGCATAGTTTTCGGATATGGATGGAAACAGGAAGTAACCGAAGTCAAACCTAGTAAATTTTTGAATTTAAGGGGAGATTCATACAAACCCGGCACTTCTGAGCAGTCCAGCAAGCATTTAGCCTTCTTTTCCCTAATCAATAGGAGCTGAAGCAATATAAAGTAAGAGTTTTTTTTTTTTTTTTTTACCATGTAACATCTCTCCTCCTGTGAGATTGTACTTATAAATCAACAGTAAAGTTAATTTCAAAATGGAGTAGATCCTTCTGCATAGAGTTGACTAAACCCCTTCCCATCTTCCTCAGAATTCTGATTGGATCCCGATCCCCAGCCATAGCTCTTACTCCCTGCCAAGTTTGTCCAAGATCCAACAACCACTGGTAGTAGATATCTTGATGGCAAGAATTTAAGAGCCCCCTTTCTAAGAATCTCGGAGGGGGAGATCACAATGAAAAAACACAAATGTAATACTGAAAATAATCTTATTTTTAAAGACCACGGTATATATTGACATGAAAATAAATGAAACATCTGGTAATTGTGGGGGAAGACTTACCTGATGTAAAGCTGGACCCATAACAGGTATTAAAAATCCTTGATATACATATTCGATGAGCTGTTCAGATATTGGGTCTGAGCAAGACATCAGTGCAGAACTACAAAATTCCAAAGAGGCAACAAAAGAGGACAACTCAGGGATGGAATTTATATCTTCTGTTGAGAGCCAACCACGATCTTCCACACCTTCAGGTAGCTGTCTTGGTAAAGCTGAATAAAGACCACTGAGCCCAGTGGCAAGCACCTTAAATGCAAAATCATTTGACAAGGGCTGTACACAAGACCGTATCCAGGGGGAGGGGCTTACCGGTTTAGAACGTTCTCGAAATTTTTGTCCGACTGTTAGAAACGTTACAAAAATACATATAAAAAATTTGACACGTATAAAAAAAAAAAAAAAAAATGTAAACCTCTCCCCCCAAAAAAAGAAATCCTGGATGCGCTCTTGGCTGTAGACATGTAACAAACTGTGCAATATTTTCTTATTTCTTATTCTCCAAGAGTACACATAACTGATAAGAAAATCATTGGCGCTTTAACGCGGGTTTAATAAGATTTAAACCATTTACGCTGGAGAATTTAACAAATGAGAATATAGAGAAAACGGGTATAATTAAACAAAGCAGTGGAAAAAAAAATCTTTATAAGTTGAGTTTAATTTAGCTTAAATAATTGTTTCCGTTGATAAAGGCTCCCGGGCGTGGAGTCAAAATATCCGAATTTTTATTATTGAAAGTCCTTTTTCCCCTTTTTTGTCCACTGCTTTGTTTAAATATTATTCTCATTTTTTCTCTATATTTTCAATGGTTACATTCTATGAATAAGAAGGCAGTCTAATCTCAGAAATCATTTACACTGGAAACAGTGCAGCGTAAGCCATTAGAACTGGAAGAGTTAAAAAAAGATTAATTTAAATTTATTAAAACCTTGGGTTTCAAACAAAGATCAGATTATTTGGATCCAACTTCAATTTTCCTGAAACTAGACAATTTTTTTTATTCTCAGCAATCTTTTTTATGAGTTATCAATGAGTTAGGAATAGGTTTGGTTCAGGGGCGTAAGTTGCTATAAGGCAGGGGGGGGGGCAAATGCCCCATCCAGACCCAATTTTGATACCCCCCAAACCTCAGTTCCCCCCTCCCAGATGAAATTTAGTTTCTGAAAAAAATCTTGTCAAAACCAAGATAAGCCTGCATAATTCAAGTATCCAGAGAAACAGGCCAGTTTTGTTTAGTATATATTTACTGCCCCCTCCAGACCCAAGTTTGCCCCCTCCTAAGCCTCAGTTTTCCCCCTCCCAAGTCTCAGTTTTTTCCCTCCCCCCTCCCAGCTGAAATTTAGTTTCTGCAAAAAATCTTGTCAAAACTAAGATAAGCTTGAATAATTCAAGTAACCAGAGAAACAGGTCAGTTTTCTTTAGTATATCTTGGTCCTTATGTTAATACATGGACCATTTTTCAGTTTTCAATGTCATTTTCACTTGAATTGGGAAAATTGACTCCAACTGTGCCCCCCCCCCCGGATGATTTTGAAGAAATTACGTCCCTGGTTAGGTTTAGGCTGAGAAAACTAACTGTATAGCAATTTCTTATTCCTTGTTCCCCAAGAGTATCCAAAACTGATAAGAGAATCTTTAGCGCATAAAGATGGGTTTAATAAGACTTGAACTATTTACGATGCAGACAGTGCAGCGTAAGCCATTAGAACAAGAAAAGTTCAAAAGAATTCAATTTAAATTTATTAAAACCTTGAGTTTCAAACACAAATTAGATTATTTGGATCCTTTATTTTTAACTATCTTTTTTATGAGTAATAATGAGTTAGGAGTAGGTTAGTACTCAAAATTTTCTTGATACAAAAAAAAACAAGCTCATACTCTTTGTGAACACCTTGCAGATAACATATATTCATATTTCAAAATTATAAATTCTGATTACACTGCTTCAGCCAGGCATGTCACAGAGTAGCCTAAAGCTTTATTTAAATGTTTTTACACATACAGAATAAAATAATTTTATATGGCTATGTCTATAATATAGAAACCAATACCAGTTTAAATTAAATGGCAATATCTGCCTTGGCCAAACAAAATAAACAACACTGAGCCAAGTTGCAATACAACACAAAACATCTAACTATTTTTAATTAGTTTGTACTAACAACTAGTTTATATTATAAACTATTTTGTATCTTTAATACAAAATTCGTTGCGCTTGCCAAGCGTAACGGAACTGTGCCAAGTGTTGCGGGGCCTATACCATAAATGGCGAAGTTTGGCATGCATGGGGCAACTCTGCAGCCAACTTGGCGCTCTGAAATGTACACCAGGTGGCGGAAAGTGGTCCTCAACATTTATTATATATATTTGAAATCTACACTCTCCAGTAAAATTAATTTTTCTGGAGCTCTGGAACACCTGCCAGAAGATTTTTCTAGAAACTCCATGAATATTACGATAGGCCAACTTTTCAGGCAAAATAACCACATTTTTTTTTTACATTTTAACGCACTTTTTCAATATCCTCCTGGGTGTAGAGGTGGTCCTTGAGAGCTTCTTCAATAAGCTTCCCCTACACCCCCTCCCCAATATTTGCTTGCACAATCGTATATAAAAGGGGAGAATAGTTCCCCCAGCATTCAAAGTATATCTTAAATTCCCCACCACAGAAGCAAGTTACAGGCTGTACAAGGTACAAAACCCCCTTCAAAGGATCGTCCTTCGATACCCCTTAAAGTATTGACTGCGTGCATATGCACCTTTTTTTCACACCTGTATGAAGGTACACCCAAAAATAACCAAAGCGAAAGCACCTATTTATGTATTCGTGATATTCCGATATTCGTGGAATTGCCAACCGGGAATGCAGTGCATATCCCTTAGACAAACTATCAACTGACATTTTTAAGTTTTAGAATTTTTTAATGTTATTTGGCACCTTTCTGCAGGGATGCCTATTCAGGTAAATGTGAGGGGAGGGAGCAAGAATTTTTCGAAAAAAAAGAGACTAGAAGGTTTTTTTCAAAATCTAGTGGGGGGAGGGCAATATTTTTTCGATTTTTTTGAATGAAAACAACAAAAAAGTGTAATACCATAAAAAACAAAAGGAATTCCTAATGTTTTTTTATATAAAGAATAATCCTTTGTAATTTTGGATAGCTGAAATAAAATTAAAGGAAGATTGACCAGACAACTTTGAATACCTTTAACTAACCGCAATGGCGTAAAGAAGAGACAAAATTCTGCTTAATAAAATAACATATCTCCAAAATTACAATCACTCACCATTTGATTATTTTTAAAATTACGGTTTAAAATCTCTTTATATTTCGATTATAATTTCTTTTAATAAAAATACCAAAAATAGGTGTTTTTCAAAATCTAGTTATTTCATTTATAATGATGATGAAACAAGCGGGATAGGACAATGTGATTGAAGTTGCCCCTACTGATGCTACCTCCAAAATTATTCCAGACGTCAAAATATGCAAATTTATTCGTTTAAGAAATAATGATGGAAGACTTTCGTGTTATAATTATTTCTACAATTTTGTAATGTCTTTTCTTGATTCTTAGGCCTGAAAAAATAAACATATTCGGAAATGAAAAAAAAATTGCATGAAATAATAAACTTACCGGATTAAAGTTTGAATGTTCAGCAATGTAATAGCCAATGTAGGACCTCTCATTAGCTAATGAAAGACAAAGTATAAGGCTATCCCGAGCCTGCTGCCCAATCAACCCTTCTCTATGAACAAATGGCACTAATAACTCAAAAATAATAAATCCTGGCTTTTTTTCTGGCGTTGCTGG
The DNA here is from genome assembly GCF_049724085.1 of Artemia sp. Qi Xiang Cuo. NCBI lineage: Eukaryota > Metazoa > Arthropoda > Branchiopoda > Anostraca > Artemiidae > Artemia > Artemia sp. Qi Xiang Cuo. The sequence continues at coordinate 24,427,955 of NC_142795.1, forward strand.
CTCAAAAAAACAATCCAACAAACCAGGGTCCCTAATAACAGCTACAACTAACAAATTCAACAATGACACTAAACGCTTTTCAACTTCCAACAGTTGTCCATTCTCACTGCACGTGTGAAGCAATGTCAATAAAGGTGTTAAAATTGACGGTTGTAATAATAAGGCACTTTCACGACCAACGGGTTCACTTGGAGTGGAGTCGTGTTTGGCTCCAGCAGCGACAAGAAGAGTTTCGTAGCTTTTGAGTAGCTCAACTCGTAGTTCTGGTACGTACTCTCCGGACGCTTGACTCCATAACACAATCTAGAAAAGAAGAATGCAAAAAAAAAAAAACATAACAAATGCTAGCAAAAAATCAAAGAATTATATTGAACTGAATTCACTAAATTGAAAATTGTATTTGAAATTAGTTGATTTTATTAGTCGCTTTTAACGAAGGTTTTTTGTCAATTTATTCTCAAACTTAGTTTTTATAAACAAAAGTTAGCCTTGTTAAAAGAAAGTGGAAACTTATATAAATACGGCGAAATACGGCGATAGCAAAAGCACAACATTTCATTTCGCTGAATTTTACAGAGTGAATCGTTCAAAACTTGAAGACATTGCGTAAGGCAATGCAACTTTTACTGATTACAATCTTCTCACCAGCACCATCAAAATTTAAATGTTATCTACCACCACAAAATTCAAGTTTTTCTCTGCGCTCCGTAGCAAAATATGAAGCGTTCAGCCGTTTTTTGAAAAAAATGGCGTCAATTTGAGGGAGGGTACTAGATTCCTCCCCTAGATTCTGAAAAAATATCTTTTTCTGGGAGTATTTCCAGTGAAAACGCCTTTTGTGGTATTTTGACTGGACAAATTGAAAAATCAACAAACTTACCCCCAGGATTTTTGAAAATACTTTTTACCCTCCTCCTAAATTTTTATAAATTGATACTTATGTTTCGAAACCAAGATAAGTGGTTTGCTGACAATATCTACTTTTTTGTAAGCAAAACAAGAAAATGTGCTAAGTTCTCAGCAGCTTTGGAGTTTGAAGGAAGCAATGATGATATATATACTGATGGCAGACTGCAAAACAAACTACGTTTATTTAATTTCAGAACTATGTTTACCTGCTAGTAGCATATTTTTGCGCACATGCCTAGTTTTTTTCTCTAGGAAAGGAGGGGGAGGTCAGAGATAGAAACGAAGACGTTTTTGATAATTTGAATAAGAAATGCCTAGACATTCAAACAATATATAGTTTCAGGGGAGGCTGGGCCACAAGACCATCCGGGTATGTCCGTGTGGTTTATATGTCAAGAAAGAGAACAATCAAATACTTGACTGCAATAAATTATGTACCTTTTCATTTTGTTTCGTAGAAATTGTCAAAGGATAATCTAAAATCATTCCAAATAGTACCTTTCAGAGGTTAATTCACCTCTGAAACCTCTAATAACATCTGAACCTTTCAGATGTTAATTTTTTTATGTTGCGACATCACAGTACTTGTTCTTCTCTTAAATATGTAAATTCCCAAAAATATTTACCAAAATTTAGGACCAATATATAAAATGATAAACAAACTGTTTTCCAACGAAAACGAAACAATTCTTCAGAAGCCAATTTGAATAAGTCAAAATTGAACTTAAAAGAGCATTCAATATTCAAGCATACAACTTAACACCAAAATACCCCAGACTTTTATTTACGCCAGACGACTGGTGTACTGAAATTGAAAAAACCCTATTTGGATTAAAAGGATTAAAATTCGCGAGCAGGGGGTCTGAGGGGTCTTAGACAACTCATCTCCTTCAGTTTGAGGATTTTTACCATTTGTCCTATAAAATATAATATTTTTAATATTTGATAGTCATTTTTCAATTAGCTTTTATTCTTGAATTAGTTTTTTATATTCCTTTATCAATTTATCTTTTAATTACTAATCGTTCAGCCTGACTGCTGGAGCAGAGCAACTTCTCAACCGGTTATCACAAACACTTCGTTCTCGGCTGTGACAACGTTGGATCTAATGAACTTAAAGTAATTCGTCACTCCCCTTATATGAACAATCATCAGTTTTATGGGTAAAAGTAAAAATACCATACTCAAAAGCACCGTTAAGTCATTTGGATAAAAAGCCAGGTCTTAAAAAAGTCTCTAGGTCCAGATCTCTTGAAGGCTCCTTTTCCTTCCTTCCCTTTTTGTAAAAAAAATATATAAATGGCCAATTAAAAATAAGAGAACTAGCAAAAATCAGTAGCCTCAATTTTTTTCAAAACATGAATACACAGAGGTTGAGAATTCATGTCCCAAGTTTTCCTCAAAAACCAAAAAAAGTATTGAGCAAATTAAATAATCTAACTGAATTTAAAGTTAATTAAATAGTCAAACTAAAAAGAATTTAAAGTAAATTTTTGGCCAATTATCTATTTAAACTATAGCAAAATTTAAATCAAATAAGAATAAACTTATTCAATACACAAAATTTACAACAAATGAAATTACTGATTGCGGATGGGTTTAAATAAAATTTACAACAAATGAAATTACTGATTGCGGATGGGTTTAAATAGTCTAACTAAAAAGAATTTAAATTAAAGTTTTGGCCAATTATCAATTTAAACTATAGCAAAATTGAAATCAAATAAGAATAAACTTATTCAATACACAAAACTTAAAACAAATGAAATTACTGATTGCGGATGGGCTTAAATAGTCTAACTAAAAAGAATTTAAATTAAAGTTTTGACCAATTATCAATTTAAACTATAGCAAAATTTAAATCAAATAAGAATAAAATTATTCAATACACAAAACTTAAAACAAATGAAATTACTGATTGCGGATGGGTTTAAATAGTCTAACTAAAAAGAATTTAAATTAAAGTTTTGGCCAATTATCAATTTAAACTATAGCAAAATGTAAATCAAATAAGAATAAACTTATTCAATACACAAAACTTAAAACATATGAAATTACTGATTGTGGATGGGTTTGGCACCTCCCCCTACTTCCAGCTACGAGCCTTTAATAATAAAAAACAAGTAATGACAACATATTTCCCACATTCCAATAATAATTTTACAATAATCAATTCTCCCACATTCAACCTTTCTTCTGCGTTTCAGGTCAAATCTATTATTTCATGAGTCTTCTACTACAAAGATTATTGTTGCCACGAAAAAAATTAGATTAATTAAAATTACACAGATTGAAACCTATCTTAATTCATAAAAAACAAATTATATAGTTTTATTGATTTAAAAACCATTCATAATTCTAGTAGTTATTATTCAACTTGTCATCATCCTTTTAAACTAAATGCTGCAAAACCACAGGAAATAGGACAACATTTGATAATAGAATTACTGAACCACAAAATAGTTACTTCTTCAACTGTAGAGACGGTTAAAGCTGAAACATTTAATCACTCACTTTTGCAGAATTAGCTTTATTTTGACTAATTAGCTGGCACATTATTTTAAATTATTTAATGCAATCACCAGTCCCCTACAGTTATCATATGCTCGGTTGTACACAATGCGACTAGGTAGGCCCCCCCCCCCCTGAGAGTAGTTCTATGGACGACTCCCCCCTCCAGGACAAATTTGAAAATAATGGCGTAAAATGTATCCCCCCACATCGTAGAAAAAGTTACTTCATTACCCCCCCCCCCCCATCTCTTCCTTATGAATCGGACTCGTATGCTCCAATAATCATATATATCATTGATATTTCAATTAACCTTTTTCAACAATTAGGTTTTCCAAAATTTCAAGTATGCTCAATTTACTAGTGGTTGCTTCCTTTTAATTGAAATGAAAATTAACTACCTAAATTAAACTTTCTATTAAAGCAACATTTTTTAGTTGAGCACAGATGACATTTGCCTTTTGAGAAATTTTAAGATTTGGAATAGCTGCTTATTGTAATTGCAGCTCGTTTTTCATTCAGTTCCTTTTCAGTACTAAACATACAAAAAAAGTGCTTTACTTTGCTGTTCAAGACATAAAATGTAAGTCTCCTGTAGAAGGTTTTCAGTCATGGCGATTCCAATGGTGTACTTTCTGTTTCGATCCCATTTTTCGGCTATTTTTTGGAATTCGGATAAATTTGTTTTCGAAATAACGAAATAAGACGAATCAAGATAATAGTTACTATTCCTGAATCGGCTGCAAATGGCAATTTTTCTCACTAACTAGTTTTTATTAAACGCTTTTTTATTGTTGTTTACTATGGGCCGTTGTTCGTTCTTTACTAGGTTGCAGCTACCGCTGTAACCATTATGAGGTCCGACATAAGCTAATTTCTTTTCTTTAGTTTTGAATTTGCTCTCTATTTTTGTAAAATAACTATGATTGTTCTTTCAATTTACCAGAGAAAATGAACTTACCTTTCCAATTATGTCTGTTCCAATAACCATATCAAAACATTGAGTAGAGCTACTTTGTTTTAATTCACTTGCTAAGCTCGAGATCAAGGACACTAAACATCTTAGTACTGTACTCGTATAGCCTTTAGATGCAGGATAACCAGTAGACGTCTAGAAAATAAAGAAAATTCTACCCTTTGTTTTACTTGCAAACACAATTAATAACAGTCATTGTGAGCGGTTAAACAAAAATTATTCAACAGTCATTGACTTCACTCATCAATGTCACTAAATATTCCAACAAAGTAATAAATGCCTTAAAAATAGTAAAGCAGGCTATACCAAAGTTTAGACATTTAGATAGTGAGTTTCCCTACCTTTTATATGCACAGCGACATGCTTTTGCATTCCCTCCTACCCCTTTCTACCTCCCATAGGTTTTTTGTAGCTTTCTCAATCTCCCATAAAAATCAAAAAGAACTTGCAATTCTGTCCTTCAGTGATGGTGTTCGAATCCAGGTGTTGCTGATTATATGGTTCGACACAGGCGTCAGCGGCGTGACTTTCAAGGACAACCAGATCCGACCCAACTCTACACGGGTACCTGGAGAAATCTGGGGAAAGTAAATAGGAAGGATTTGCAAAATCACAGGATGGCTGACCCCGGATTACCACTTCCTTCCGGCAAAGCTATGAAACTGAGATCAGCACCGCCGGTTTGGACTGTAAACTCTACTACTGCATCCTTTACCTTTTTACCTTTACGGGGAAATGACTATTAGGCTAAACGTACCATTTTTGCATTTCTTTAGTCTTCCTTCTTCTTGAAAAATCCCTCCTCTCCCCCTCTCTACTAATGTGTCCTCCCCTCTCTACTAATCTTTATGAGGTGCAACCTTTAGAGTAAATATTATAACAATTGACAGTTTCTCTTTACTTTGTTTTTTGCTGATAAAATTAAAAAACCTATAATTCTACAGTATGTCATCCCATAATATTTTTTTTGTATATCATTTCAAACTTTTTTTTGCAAAATGACTCCATTCCACAATTGGAACAACCTTCATGATCCAAAAACTGTTAGCTAAATTTATTTTACAAGCTACTTAGTCGTGAGAAATAAGGATATATTGAAAATGGCATGAGCTGAAGAAGAAAATCAAACTGACTTCAAATAATAATAAAACTTAAATTGTGTTGCAAAGTTTTTGGACATCCAATTAAAAGCATTTTTTGATCATTCACCGTTTGTTTACACCTATAAAACATAAAGCCTTAACATTCTTGATAGCTTCAGTTATATCTTTCTGTAAAGAATATTAATTTAACAGAACTTTGAAGACATATGGGCGAATCATGTTTTTTTTTTTTTTTAGTAAAAGCCCTTAAACTTGATTTACCGCCCTACGTGGAATGCTTAGCTCACCTTCTCCCCTTTGATAAAAACCTGGCCATGAATATACAACTTTGACTTAAATATTGCAATAAATCCCCTTTGTGACATTTCTACTATTTTTTGGCACTTCAACAACAATATTGATGAAATATAGCAAAATTCTAAGCAACTTGTAGAGTAACCAAGATAATAAGATAATGCCAACTAATAATAAAGAAAATAATTGAAATACTTTATTTTAGTGCCATTTAAAACACTGGCATTAATCTACTGACCATAAGTTGATAAAACTGGTATGTTTGTCAAAAACAATTGTCTAAATAAGGAAAAACATAAATCATAATTCCGAAACCATTTCTAATAGACCTTTCCAGACATTATAATTTACAATTGGAATTGTCAGTGATCTTGAAAAAAGAGCAGCATCACAATGATGCAATTTTAAAATCTAATTTAATAAATTGCATTTTTATCTGTAAAAATCTATATTAGTAATATTCTAAGGTTTCTAGACGAGTAGATATAAGAAGAAACTCAAGGGTATTTCCTTTAAACATCCTAAAAATCTTCATTTTTCTCTTATTCAAGGACACTTTCTATATTGTACAAGATTATGGATGTCAGCTTTTTTGTCACAACAGGACAGTGTTTCCAATTTTGATAATGAAATCTCAGTTTGGGCTTATTTGACATTTCTTAACAACAGCTAATTTCATCAGTATTCATCTATTTTTGTTACAACTTAAGCATTAAAACAGTTCAATTGCTGCATTGCCACCCTTCAACTGAGGCATTGTAATATGCATCTGTTTGTACAAATTGAAGGGCTTTCTATCCCTTCCAGTTCCATTGTTTCCAATTTTGTCTTTTAATAGACTGGATCAACCAATTTGATTTGAACAGATTGGGTTTTTGCTGTATCTTCTACACATAAGCGATTTTGCATCAGAAAAATTTCACAATGTCTGATCACAGGAACAATCACCTAAATAATAAGCATTCACAAAAATAATAGTCACCAGAATAGTGAAAACATTGATTAGGTGTGAAAAAAAAAAACAATAAAAAAACAAAAATAAAAACAAATACTTTATCAATAATATTAATTTGAATTAATGTGTACATATTAGGAATTTATAAGATTTTTTAAATTGTAATAAACCTTTAAATGAAATAAAATGGAGATTGTTTTCTTTTAGCAGAAAAGGAATTTTAATAATACAAACATAATGTCAAGCAAAGAATAGAATATTGGAAGCCATGGTAATGATATTGGTCAAGTTTTGCTTTGTGCTTTAGAGGGTTGAAGAAGATATACTAAGTGCTTTTTAATTGTAATAAACCTGTAAATGAAATAAAATGGAGATTGTTTTCTTTTAGCGGAAAAGGATTTTTAATAATACAAACATAATGTCAAGCAAAGAATAGGATATTGGAAGCCATGGTAATGATATTGGTCAAGTTTTGCTTTGTGCTTTAGAGGCTTGTTGAAGATATACTAAGTGCTTTTTAATTGTAATAAACTTGTAAATGAAATAAAATGGAGATTGTTTTCTTTTAGCGGAAAAGGATTTTTAATAATACAAACATAATGTCAAGCAAAGAATAGGATATTGGAAGCCATGGTAATGATATTGGTCAAGTTTTGCTTTGTGCTTTAGAGGCTTGAAGAAGATATACTAAGTGCTTTCCAGATGAATTGTGTAACGACAGGTTTATGAAGTCGTTTCAAAGACTGTATATAAAAAATCAGCTGTATAATAAAACATACAAAATAATCATAAACATATAAAATAATATAAAACATATAAAAATAATATTAAATAATAAAGTAAAATAATAAATAACAAAATAAACTAATAAAAATAATATAAAAAAATAAATAATAATAATATAATATGAAATAATATAAAAATAATAAAACATATAGAACTAATATAAAATATGAAAAATCTGTACAATAGAATATGATTTAATCATAAAATAAGAAAAGAAAAGTTTAGATAGCTAGGCTAGGTTTTAACAATTGAAGGCAATAGATAACCAAAAGTTATACTTTATGGCCATCCCTCTGATGTCAAACAAAAAAATTTTCGCCTCCAAATAGGATGGGGAGAGGTCATAAGAAGCAATTTAAATTAAAGTGGAGCTTCATGCAAGGGATTGAAGAGTGAATGTTTGAACTGATTGGGTGGAGAAGCATGATGAACAGCTATGTTGGCCTTTCACATCTCAGTACAGCAGCAAGTTGTTAGTAATAATAGTATGCATGAAATACATTCAATTAAAAAAAAAATATATATTTTGTCTGACAACAATTAGCTAAGAATTATGAATGCCCATAACCATAAAAAAAATATTAATAATATTGAATAGATAAAGAAAGAAGAAAAAAATTGCATTAATGCTTCCAGCAATGGATAAATCTAGCACTTCCATCCAGTAAATATATCACCCTATACATGAAATTAAACATTTAATATCTTGTAATAACCAAATACCACACAATAGTTTGATCATGCAATATGGACTAGGTAAAACATATCAGATGAAAAAGAAAATATACCTCAGTATTTCCAACAATCTCGTAGCAAATTTGTAAATTCTTGCAAAAATCTTCAAAGCTGTCTGGTCTTCCATTGTATATATTTAATATTCCATTTTGATTAGTTTCATTTCCTCCACCTCCTGAGTCTTGATAAAGATTTGTATTTCCAACAGCACTTGATATTTTTTTTCTAATACTTGCTCTCAAATTTGACCTGCTCAGCCAGCTCATGTCTTAAATCTGGAACAGATTAAATTAGCAAATAGTTTAGCTTACTGATCAAGAGGAGTAGCTCATGTCATATCCTATATGTGTACATTGTATGTTAACAACAGCAAATTAGCAAATAGTTTAGCTTACTGATCAAGAGGAGTAGCTCATGTCATATCCTATATGTGTACATTGTATGTTAACAACAGCAAATTAGCAAATAGTTTAGCTTACTGATCAAGAGGAGTAGCTCATGTCATATCCTATATGTGTACATTGTATGTTAACAACAGCAAATTAGCAAATAGTTTAGCTTACTGATCAAGAGGAGTAGCTCATGTCATATCCTATATGTGTACATTGTATGTTAACAACAGCAAATTAGCAAATAGTTTAGCTTACTGATCAAGAGGAGTAGCTCATGTCATATCCTATATGTGTACATTGTATGTTAACAACAGCAAATTAGCAAATAGTTTAGCTTACTGATCAAGAGGAGTAGCTCATGTCATATCCTATATGTGTACATTGTATGTTAACAACAGCAAATTAGCAAATAGTTTAGCTTACTGATCAAGAGGAGTAGCTCATGTCATATCCTATATGTGTACATTGTATGTTAACAACAGCAAACAGTCTCTTTCTAACTTGAAATTCTAAATTTACTGGATATTTTTGGTATTAAAGAGTTAAAGGGAGTCAGAGCTAACTGCTACTACTACGACTAACAACTCACCGCAGCATAAAGCCGTTTGAGGCCAACACAGCTACAAACGCTCCTCCTCCATCCCAATCTGTTCAAAACCTCCCTTTTTATACCTTCCCTGGAAGGTCCATTTTCCCTTAAATCTTTCTTTATGACATCCTCCCACGCCAGCCGCGGACAACAGGCTTCCCGTTTAGCCCTTGATCGTTGGCCAACAAGGACAATCTTCGGCAATCTGTCATTCTTCATCCGCGTTTCCAAAAGGGCTCATTCTATTGGAAATCGAAAGGCCTAGTGCCCTTTTTAATAGTCGAAAGTGACTGGAAGGCTTGAATTTTTTATAGTAAAGATCGAAGAGGGTATAATGTATTATTTTTCCTATTGTTGTTGTTTAACCAGGGCACTTCGTATCGAAGGAGTTGTCGTAGGAACTTCGAAAAGGGCTCATTCGATTGAAAATAGAAAGGGCTAATGCCCTTTTTAATAGTCGAAAGTGATTTGAGGGCAACTAATTCCCCTTCCACTACCCCCCAGCCACGTCCAACCTCCCATTTCTGCTCTTAAAATGTAAACAATTCAAAATAGCATAAGGGTATCCAAGCTATCAAAGAAAGTAAATTTTTTGCGAATGGTATCAAATTTTCCTTTTCAGGTCAACCAGAGGAGGTGTGAAACTAAATTAAACACTACTCTTTGTGTCCAGATTTTTGAAAGGGTGTATGTTGGTGAAAATTGCAGAAAATTTTTCTACAGCATACAAATAGGAGGCCAAACTATAGAGTCTTAAAAAACGAAAAGATTTAAAATATTATTCTCTTTTTCCCTGAAAAGACTTTGTCAATATAAAACAAACAGAAATTAATTTAAAAAACTTTTTCTACAAACTCAGTTTTTCAAAAAAAAGTAAGGAACTCTAATAAACGAAAAATGAGCAAAAATAAAATCAAATAATCTACCAAGCGTGAAACTACCCCAAATCGGAATCGGTAAATAAATGAAACCCAAAACGAACAAAAATTACAATAATTAACCGAGTCAAACTCGAAAACGAGCAGAAATTAACATAAGTTGGTCACAAAACCCCTATGCCTTCCCAAGGCCAGAACAAAATTTGCACTTTACTGAAAAAATACAAATGAATGTGCATTGTCAGTTTAATATAGATATACTATACTTAGTAATCAAAATGTTAATATTATTTGATTTATTTAAGTTATAAAAGTAAAAACATTTATATTTTTTAAGTAAAGTGCAAATTTTGTTCTGGCCTTGGGAAGGCATAGGGGTTTTGTGACCAGCTTATGTTAATTTCTGCTCGTTTTGAGTTTGACTCTGTTGATTATTGTAATTACTGTTCGTTTTCGGTTTCATTTATTTATCGATGCTGATTTGGGGTAGTTTCACGCTTGGTAGATTATTTGATTTTATTTTTGCTCATTTTTTGCTTAATGGAGTTCTTTACTTTTCTTTGAAAAACTTATTTTGTGGAAAAAGTTTTTTAAATTAATTTACCTAGGACCCTGTCTATTTGCTCCTGAAACTGTACGTAAAATTCATCTGAGTCACTAGTATCTCCATCAGTCGGTTCTATAGGGGCATATACTACAATAACTGATACCCTAAAGTTTTTAGTCATAAAATGACCGATTAGTTTTCTATTATTGATACCTTCCCAGCCTAAACAAGATTTGGCAGCTTCCATATTCATCATGAGCCCTACTCCTTGTCTATTTAACTAACTAACTAGAAGGGAATAAACTCTGTATATCTCAAAAGAAGAGAGTGCAGTTTTGAAGGAAATAAAGTGCAGATTTGCTGGCCAAAGACAAAGACAGCTTAGCTCTACAATAAGTTATTACGAACATAAGATTTTAGCTGAAATATCATTTATAAAATTTACCATATGAAGTAAACCCCTTCCTATGCCTTAATTAGGGCTACAGGTCCATTCCTGGACAGCTCTGTCCAGCTTTAGAACTTTTAGGATGACCAAAAAGCCTTAAAACCAGTTTCACCATCCTTGTTACACTCTCAACACAAAATCTTTTTACTCCCTCAGGCAATTGGGCATTTTTGGTTGGCAGCCTCTGATATAGACATTCATCTCTAAGAAAAACATGCATTCTTAATGCAATTAAATAAAAAAACAAGTTTTTTAAACTGAAAGTAAGGAGTATCATTAAAACTTAAAACGAACAGAAATTATTCCGTATATGAAAGGGGCTGTCCCCTCCTCAACGCCTCGCTCTTTATACTAAAGTTTTTATTGTTTTAAAAAATAAAGTTTTGAGACAGAGTCAAAATTTAGCGTAAAGAGCAAGGCGTTGAGGAGGGGACAGCCCCTTTCATATACTGAATAATTTCTGTTCGTTTTAAGTTTTAATGTCGCTCCTTACTTTCAGTTTAAAAAACTTGTTTTTTTTAATTACTTTTTGATCGTTTTTTAGTTAATGCAGCTTTTATTTTGGCTCACCGTCATTGAATAAGTGAACAAAATTTGCATAAAAATTTTTCTTTTCTTTTGCTAAATGGCTGTCTCTAAATTTGCTTCTGACGTAATTTACAAATTAACTTACGTAACGAACTTCTATATTCGTATATTTTTCTTCTGGCAAAAAATACAAAGTTGCAGGTTTTTGCAGATATGAGCTTGAAACCTATGTAATAGGGTTTTCTGATACACTGAATCTGACGGCGAGATTTTCATTAAAATTCTTTCACTTGTAGGGGATGTTTCCCCCCCTTTAAAAAATCAGGTAAATTTTCTCAGGCTCGTAGCCTTTGATGAGTAATACTAAACTTAATAAAATTTATATATTTAGAATCAGCATTATAAGCCCGTTCTTTTGATACATTTATTGAGATCAAAATACCGTTTCTAAAAGTTTCGGTTACTATTGAACCGTATCGCTTGTTTTTTTTTATTGTTTTTGTTATTACGTATATGTTATTATGTATATGAGGGGGTTCTCCCCTTAGTCAATACCACGCTCTTTACGTTAAAAGTTAAAAAAAAATTTAATTCACAAACCCATGAACCACAAAGACCGTTTAATTAGAAAAGATAGCTCTTTTGAAAGCACTAAAAAAACTGTAGCGTAAAGAGCGAGGTATTGACTTGGGGGAGAACCCCCTCATATACGTAATAATTTCTGTTCGTTTTAAGTTTAAGTTCTAATGTTGCTTCTTACTTTCAGTTGAAAAAACTCGTTTTTTTTATTTCTGATCGTTTTTTAAATAATGCTTGGAAATCCGGCGCCCCCTTCATAGAAATGTCCCTTAACCCAAAGAAACATCCCCCACTGAAAGATTCTCCCGAGTAACCCCCTCCTCCAGCCCCCCCCCCTACCAGAAAAAAATCCTTCCTGAAAATGTCTGTATACTTCCCAATAACCAAAACAATATGTAAGCAATGGGCAAAGTTAATAACTGGCAGCCCTTCCCCTGGGAACAGTGGGGGATTAAGTCATCCTAAAAGACATATTTATTAGATTTTCGACTATGCTGAACAAAATTGCTATCTCAAAATTTTAATTGGGTGACTTTGAGAAAAAATGAGCATGGGAGGGGGCCTAGTTGCCCTCCATTTTTTTGGTCACTTAAAAAGAGCGCTAGAACTTTTAATTTCCGTTTCAATGAGCCCTGCTACGATATTCTAGGACCACTGGGTCAATACGATTACCCTGGGGAAAAGAAAAAAAAATAAATAAACACGCATCCGTGATCTTTCTTCTGGCAAAAAATGAAAAATTCCGCATTTTTGTAGATAGGAGATTGAAACCTCTGCAGTAGGGTTCTCTAATACGTTGAATATAATGGTGTGATTTTCATTAAGGTTCTATAGCTTTTAGGGGGTCTTTCCCCCTTTTTTCGAAAATCAGCCAAATTTTCTCAGGCGCGTAACTGTTGATGGGTAAGATTAAACGTGATGAAACTTAGATTTTTGAAATCAAAATTAAAATCTGATTCTTTTAATGTATCTATTGGTATCAAAATTCCACTTTTTAGTTTCGGTTACCATTGAGCCGGGTCGCTCCTTACTTACAGTTCGTTACCACGAACTGTTTGATGGGTCTTGCCATTTATTGAATAACTCTGTGTAGCAGGATGAGGAGGATTTTCTGGAAGTCACACAAAAACATGCAAAATATCAGATAGTAGCAAATGGCCTAAAAATAATTTTAAAGCCCAAAGGAGTTTTTTGCATTACAGAGCATACAAAAAGTACAAACTTGTAAGGTGTACTAATTTGGTGCAGTTAAAGGTTTTTATTATTGAGAAATCTTTTCAGTTAAACTGTTAAATGAACAAAGCTTTCAGGAATGAAACAACAGCCTAAATTAGGGCCCCAGAAAGTGTTTTCAATAAAAAAAAAACTCTGCCTATTCCCAACTTATAATGTTTCAAAGATTATGTAAAGACTAGTAACTACAATTTTTAAATGCTGAATAAACTTTATTTGTCATGTTTTCATAAAGTGTCCTTCCCTTAAGCTTTAATTCGTAGGCTTAGAAGTTGGTATTGAAGACAGGTCTTTACTTTGGTGAATGTTTTTGGAGAATTGATAAATTTATTACACATAAGATATACGTATATATATATATAACTTGTTTTTTTATTATTTTACAAAAGATTCGGGCCTATTCATGAGTTAAAAACTTCGCAAGTCACTGGCTGGACGCTAGTCTTCTTCGTTATTCATCAAGAGATGTAGAAATTTGGTAGAAATGAAATGGCTGTGGCGTTTCAGATCCCTTGCACAATATTTGAAATAGCAGATAATAGATTCGCCATGGCATTCAATAAGATCCAAGCAATCTAATTAAAAGAGAGAACACGCAAAAACTAAATTAGACCAGTAGCCTATGAGAAATAAAAAAAAATACCCAAGACAATGAACAAGTCCCAATGGAAGGACCTGGGTCTATCAAAATATTTCTATGGTTCCCAGGGAATTTGATATTATTTTCTTCCGTCTCCGCTTAAAATGAAAAAAATGATTAGCTTTTCGGCATGCCTACTTTCAATTAAAACAAATTGAAGTATTATCATTTAAAAATGACAACCCCCTATCCCCCCCTATAGGCAATAACATACAATTTTTTATAAATCATATTTTTGGGGTCACTTCCGTTTCAAACTTCAATTCCCCAACCTTGTACATAGTCTATAGCAAAATTTTGTCTCAATAGCAGGTTGTTTTTTTTTGGGGGGGGGGAGGTAAAAATTTTTTACAAATAAGATTGTATTTTCTTTAATCTGTCAGGCGTTCAATAATCGTGTGTTAAACATTAAGAAACTGTATTTAAAAATAGCAAAAGAAAACAAAATTCTACAAACTTACGATTCAGCCGTTACAACAATCTGTTGACTAGAAATTCAAAATACAACTGAACCTGTATAGTATATGCGTTCCGTTCAACTTAAAAATGAAATTCTTGAGTATGAATGATGTAAGAATCTTATAGCGATTGGGAACCTGCATTCGAAATGGTTTAATCTTATCAAACCGTTTGTGGTAACGGTAACTTTCAAGTTTGACACTTTTTCACCACTCTACTTTAAAAAAATAAATAAAAAAAACTTTAGCGTAAAGAGCGAGGCGTTGAGGAGGGGACAGCCCCTTTCTTATACGGAATAATTGCTGTTCGTTTCAAGTTTTAATGTCACTCCTTACTTTCAGTTAAACAAAAACTGTTTTTTTTATTTGATTTCATAAAGAAAATACGTTTTGTCAACGTATTAAGAACCGTGTATATTGTAATTGTATCTGTCTGGTTTATATGCTAAGTAACACAAGAGACGAAAAATGACGAACAAGAGAGTAGTGAAGAATTATAGTTTACAACGTAATATTTAGCAGGGACAGTCACTAGTGGTATATCACTTGAGGTGGCAACGTGGTTGGGTGATTTTCGGGGATTCGGGGAACCAGATTTTTTTCGGGGCGACACATAGATTTTCGGAGAAATCCCCAAAAATTCGGGGATAGTGCAAGCCCTGCTTTATTTTTAATCAGGAAAATCGAAATACTTAACCACACGAGAAAAGAAAAGCTCCGACTTTGCGGTTGACGCAATAAAGAATTGCCGAAAAATTAATTCTAAGCCAGCCAAACGCCACCATCTCTACCGACGGCGGCACGCGTGCGGGGTACCAATGACATTATCAGATTTTGGTGGTGGTCAACCCGTCCTCTCGTTGACAGTGTTCGATCGATTCGCCGGCTTGGCACCGAAGCCTAGTCCTAGGCTACATATAAAGTTTGCTGCTTTTTTTGTTTTTAATTGGCATTATATACCATATGTTGATAAGAAATAGATATCAAATAACAAAAACCAAGATCTTTTTGTATATACCCTAAGGCTATTTCCAGACATTAAAGAGGGAGGGGTAGGATGCAATTTAAGATGCAATGAAGGGCTAATTTTAGGCCCTTTGTGCACTTTGTTAAATGTCTCTAAACATTTTTAACAAGTCTTGCCTCTTGCCAATAAGAAAGAGCAGCAAGACACATGCCAAAATCAAGGTGGGGCCTGACAAAAACTTTATACAATTTTAGGAATATTTTGAGTTTGTGGCTACTGATGACCCATCTTAATAGGCCAAGGATGAAGTTTGCAAAAGAAACAGCAAGTTGAATGTGGCTGGGGAACTTCAACTTATTGTTAATGGTGAAACAAAGGTCCCTTTCTTCCTCTCTGCTCTCTAGATACTCCCTTGTTTTAGTGATGGGACTGTAAATTTATTAGGTAGCTATTGAGTTGGTAGGAACAAAGTGCAAAATACAGCATTTGACTGTATCAAATTGGAGGATCCAGTTTTAAGTCAAATCCTGTAGCCTGTCTATGTTGCATTGGCTGTTCTGTAGAGTTCTAATGCTGAAGAGTTTGGCACCATCAGCAAAGAAATATGTATTAATATCCAAATATATGAAAATGTTGTTAATGTACTATGGCAGGGGGTTGGGGCCAGTATGGCTTCCTGACGTACCCTGTTCATTACTATGACTCCATCAGAGTGGGTTGGTTGGCCACTCAGCTTCAATAAGTGGGCTTTCTGCTTGTAGTTGGTGGTGTAGAAGAATGATTCTTTTATGAATAAATCTAGAGCCTAAGTTACACTTCAGGATAGTGTTTTCAAGCCCTTATCTCTACACCTTCCCTATTTCTATGGCATAAAAACAGGTCTATACCGTTCTTGAATTAAAAAAAAATAAAAGGTTAACTTCGTACAAAATTCCTTGTCTGAATCAACACTATAATAACAAAAGAGTACCATTGCTTGATTCTCCATTCAATACTCTTTCCACATATAAAAAGCACAACCATCAAAATTGTTTTCCAGTTCTCTCTCCCCCCCCCCCCTTCTAATAGAGCCATGTATAGCCTTTGACTATATACAAGATTTTGCTGATTCTGTTGTTTTATTAATTTTTTTCACTTATTTTTCATCACCGATTGACTCATAATTCAAATAACGTCATTTGAAAAAGAACAAACAATAAAATTATTACAGTTTTGTACACAGCCTAGCTCAGGCTGCCTGATATAGCCTGAGGCTACATGTAGCCTCATTTGAAGAGGAAGAAGGTTGGGACACAATGCAACAGTTGCACTCAAAATATTTGGAAAGAGTGTCCAATAGGAAAGCAAATAGTATATTGGACACTCTTGGACAGTAAAAACGTGGGGCAGTAAAACATGTTCTTAACTTAGGATCAAATAAAAATAGATTAACTTAAACTGAACTAAAAATAAAATAATCATATACCATTTCAAAGTTCATATAAGGGAATTTGAAAATTGCGACTTTCAGATTAGAAATGATATTGGACAATTTAGTTGCCCCAAAGTACCAGAATTCAAGACTCCTAAAACTTGCACTCAAGTGTTGCGTTGCATTCCATCTTTCTGCAAAGATTATCGTTTTTTAACTCATCTTTGTTCTAAGATCTTAAAGCTCACTGATGTTAGCAAAAAGTGTAAAGAACGCCATTTTTCTTCCATATAGGAACAATGAGGGGGGAGGATTAGGACACAAATGTGATGTTAGCAAGTAGCTACCGTCACAATATTGGTTGCTATTAACAACCATTATATTTGGAAACAGTGATGAATGAAAAATTTAATGGTACTACTCTTTTGTGATTATACTGCTAGTTCAGAAAGGCAATATCTGTTTATAATTACAGTTGTCTATGTAATAGAACTGTTCCTTACAGTTTTGCTTTTGTAATGGAAAGTTTGTCCCAAATAATAAAAGAGCATTGTTCTTTAGAGGAAGGTACGATAGAGATCAATAACTCGAAAGGTAAAGGAATACTTGTGGGGTAAAATTAGATGGAAAAAAAATATACCATTAGATACCTTATTTAATGCTCTTCTCAAGTTGCTGTTGCAATTGTGTCCTCCTCCTTAATAGGGCCTGATAAAAAATAATGACAAACTCACAAAATCAGTAGACTTCTATATATAGACCAGGTCTAATTCTGGCCCCATTAGGGAGGAGGGGGTTCTAGGACGGAATTGTGATGGTATAACTTTTATGTCAGGAAACAGCAATTTAGAGACAGTTTCTATACAAAGTTTTGAAAGTTTCATTTCCCTTCCTCACCACTTTCTAGGGTACCAAAAATTCCATTATCTAAAATTTTAGCCTAGGATAAATTATAAATGAGGCTTTTCAGTATCTTGAACAAAAGTTAAATAAGTGGACGGAAACTTTCAGGAATAAACTTATCACCTAAATTATGTCCTATGGTGGTGTTCTCAACATCCTTTCTTTACTCCAGAAATGCTTAAAGAGTGGGAGGCATTGGAAAGAAACACAAAAAATTCTGAAAACCAACCCACTTTAAAACAATTATGATTACTCCCTTATCTCATTCCTAAGGGTGATTCCTATTGCTTCACTTCTTCATTTCTATTGCTTCACTTTTCTCCTATCCCCCTGATGGATAAATATAGCTCACATTTCACTTTCCATATTGCCACTATATTTTGTAATAACACTGCTCTTTACTTTGTTGCTTGAACAGTGTTCCTTGCTGTAAATACAAGTGTTATTTGTTTCATATTGTAAGATATAATTGAAACAACCTAGCCATATAGTGAGCTGTTAATTTGTTCATTGGGCGGGGGGAGGGGGTACAGTGAATCAATATGCCTTTTGGAATAAGATAGGCAAGTGTTTACAATTGTTTTAAGTACTTTTTAATGTTACCTTAAAATAGTCCCTAGTCTGTAAGCATTAACTCTATTAATTTCTCATTTCTAAGGCCCAGGAGATCCCATAAAAGACATGTATGTACCTATCTGACATGTTTAGTGTACTTATCTGAAAAAGTTTAGTGGTCTACATTTAGGCTAGGTATGAATGTTCCAAAGTAGTTTCCAGAATTTAAAATGTTTCTTTAGGGAGAGTGAGAGCACTAAACTGATACCAAAATGTGTTTTTAAAACTTAGAGCCAAAGGAAAAGAGACTAAAAACCCCCAATCATGGTTAGCAAATATATACAAGATTTATGTAACTGAGATATGGACAAGGTGAACACTATGCAATTGCTTTTTGTACTATTTCTGAATGTAATAATCAAATCACTTCGCAAATGCACTTGTGAAATAAGCTTATTTGTAATAAGCATATCAGCTCTTTGTCGTTAGTAAACCAGTGTAGATAATTTAAGCTCCTTCAAACAAGGCTTGTCTCTCATCTTTGTTACTACATTTTAGCTCTCCTTTGCACCCCTTCCAGAAGCTGTACATCACCTAATGTGCAAATATATTCCACAAATTATATATTTCCCATGCATTTCTAGTTATCTCGATTTTATCAATGGTGTTTCTATTTGTGGGTGGGCTATATACTTGCATATTAGGGGCAGGGTGGTGAAATGGTTTACACACAAATAATCTTTTGACTACATTTTTAGGCATATTATGAAGCAAGATTTTTTATTATTATTATAATGTTTCCTTAGTTCATTAATTGATTACCTTAATTTACATTTTGGAGCAAAATAAGGTCCCACTTTGGATCCGTTGTTAAGGTGGTAGTTAAAACACTTTACAAAACAAAGAGGGTTGTGACTGTGTTTACAGCCCAGTGACATGCCTTCTGACAAGAAGAGTGCTAGAATAGATGCAATTTAAGCTCACTTGGTATCAGTGACCACATTTAGGTATGATAAAGGGGACCATTCTTCTGTAGTTTGGAGTAGACACACCACAAAACAACATCAACTTCTGATAGAGTATGCAAGCTGGTTGGATATGACAAGCAGCATCAGCATCTTAGCCCAACTCCTTTATATATATGCATACATCTTGATCACTATTTATGAGAGACAGAGGATGGGCAGCTCCATTCATATCTTGAAGTCTCCTTTTGAAAACTTTGGCTGATGGTGGAAACACATGGTCTCTTCACTTAAATAGTTCCAATCATTGATGACCCTTTCCAATGACCTGGACAAACTATTGATGACCAATAGTTCCAATAGACACAGAGGATGGGCAGCTCCATTCATATCTTGATGTCTCCTTTTGAAAACTTTGGCTGATGGTGGAAACACATGGTCTCTTCACTTAAATAGTTCCAATCATTGATGACCCTTTCCAATGACCTGGACAAACTATTGATGACCAATAGTTCCAATAGACACAGAGGATGGGCAGCTCCATTCATATCTTGATGTCTCCTTTTGAAAACTTTGGCTGATGGTCTCACATGGAAACACATGGTCTCTTCACTTAAATAGTTCCAATCATTGATGACCCTTTGCCTAAATATAAGTCCTATCTGATTCTATAGTTAACTCTGGGCTTACGAAGCTTGCTAGAGTGACCTTGTGTTTCTCTTTCTTTGGGTAACTGTATAAAGAGCTTATTTTGGGGTTGGTCAATGTATTTATATGTGAGTAATATGTAACTATGCTTGTGTTGGAAGGTAAAGCTGGAAGGTTACATGGCAATGCGCTTTGGGAGTTTTGTGGTAGACAGCCATTCACTTTATGGTTTCTTGTCAAGTCCAGAGGTGCACTTGGTGGCAATCCTTTGTACACCTTCAATTTTTCACTTTTATAAAAAGGATCAACAAGGCAGGTTCCAAAGTCAAAAACTGGTATCACAATTGCCTTGTATAGCTTCAAGAAGATTCCACATGATTGGCTAGTAAGTGTTCTTTTAATAAGCCCAATATTCCACACAATTGACTAGTAAGTGTTCTTTTGATAAGTTCAAACCTTGAATTTGCTCTGGAAACAGTTTGTACAGAGTGTTCATGGACCTTTAGAAGGTTATCTATAGTGACTCCCAGGTCTTTACCCCTGGTGCAAATTGGGAGAGGAATGGGGGATGATGTCTGGTTATCATTCATATTATAAAGGTGCTGAGCATCATTGTGACCAAAATGAATGCTGGCACATTTTGATATATTAAAAGAGAGAAGCCCCTTTCTTCCCATGCCTGTATGTGATCAAGATTGGATTGTATTGATGATTTTTCAGATACACCAAATAGTTTTGAATCACCAGCATAAAAGGTTAAGTGGTTGCTGACCTTGGAAATCATATCATTAATATAAAGGAGAAACAATGTGGGTCCAAGAACAAGTCCCTGGGGAACACCACTTGGGAGTTTACAGAGCTGCAAGTAGGTACATTTTTCGTTCATTGTAAAGAGTCATACAGTCTAATATCTACCAGACAGGAAGTCCATTAGCCAATCTACTAATTCTTGGTTGATTCCTGCTGCTGTTTACTTAAAACAAGCCAACTATGCAGGGCCTTGTCAAATGCTTTGGCTAGGTCCAAGAGAATCAAATCAAGTTTCAAAGCATCCAGTAGCAGGTCAACAAAATTCCAAAAGCTGCTGACAAACTTGGGGATAATTGAAGCACTGGTATTTTTGGATAGAATCTGCCAATAAATTTCACTGGGCCAAGAAAACTGCCAAGTAGTATGGCTATTATGCTACCTCACTTTTTGCATGCTGGGTATCTAGAAGGTTAGTTTCGACAGATTTTCCTAGGAGAAAGCCTTGCTTCCTGTTGGTGATAATTTCATTTTTAACAAAGTGTCGAAGAAGTGCATCATTAATAATCCTCAAGGACTTTTGCAACAGCAGACATGAGGCTGATAGATCTATAATTTTCGGTTTTGGATCCATCCCGTTTTTTCAAGATACGTGTGATATAGGCTAGTTTCCATTGGGAGGGGACTTGCTTATGATTAAGAGAATGTTAAAACAAAAAATCGCGAAGAAAGGAAGAAAACGAGGACAATTAACAGCCAGTGAAAAAATTTGAAAAATTATACAAATATTTTGGTCAAGACCTCCGCTTGACCGTCCTCAGTGCAGAATAAAACTGATAAAAATATAAAAACCAAACCTTAAAATAAAAACACCAAACTAAAATTGGATGACCCTTTCCTAGTAACGGTGAAAGGGTAACTGAATAAAAAACACAAGTCTAAATGGCATTTCAAAATTTCATTTTGCGTAAAGCACTCTTAAAGGCTGATTACTTTCCAGTTTGACTGTTATTGGAGACTCTATTCGATCGCACAATATAGCTTTGTGGATGTATGT
Organism: Artemia sp. Qi Xiang Cuo; assembly: GCF_049724085.1. Classification (NCBI taxonomy): domain Eukaryota; kingdom Metazoa; phylum Arthropoda; class Branchiopoda; order Anostraca; family Artemiidae; genus Artemia; species Artemia sp. Qi Xiang Cuo. The sequence goes on from NC_142795.1 coordinate 24,449,769, forward strand.
AAAAAAGATCAGAATTAATAATTTTGTCATAATTGGGACTTAGAAAAATTTCTCCAGTGTCCCTATTGAGAGCTACCTTTTGATGAATGTGCTTTTTAATTTCAACTGTCTCCCTGAAAACCTGCGTGAGACCCTTAACGGGGGCAACAATGGAGGTTTCGTCAAACAAAATGAAATGGTGTGGACTCTCGTACACATGTTGCGCCAAGGTGGAATAAAAAACCTCAGGCCTTTGGCGTAACCTCATGGCCTTGTTGATTGAGGACTTATGTTCAGATAACCTCTCCCCCAATTGCTGTTGGGTTCTACCAACATAAAAGCAGCCACAAGAACAAGGAATTCTATAAACACCACTACCCAGAATGAATTGTCCTCGTTTTCTTCCTTTCTTCGCGATTTTTTGATTTATCATGATTAGCCAGTGTGGTCTCAGAAATTATTTAAGAGAATGTTGAAAAAGCATAGGTAGTGCAGGAGTAACTTCATCAGCAGGTTCTTTTAGCAGATGGGGATGAATGTCGTCAGCAGTCTTGTTGATGTCTAGGATTTTGAGTCATTTTTTTACCATAGATGCAGTAACAATAATACAACTCATTTGCTTCTAAATGTTGTGCTTTAGGTTGGGAATGGGAACATTATCAGTTTCATTAGTAAAGACTGATGCAAATCGATCAGTTAGAAGATCAGCCATACTTTGGGTGTCACTGACTTCATTTCCATCACTTGCTGTTAAGCATTTTATGGATCTCTGGTTGTGGTCTCTGCTAGATAGATAGTTCCAGAATTTCTTAGGGTTCAACTTGCTTTGGTTGGCATGTCTTGTCTTGAAATTAGGGCACAGTTGTTTGGTGAGGTTCCTTAATTTATTTTGGGCTTTGACATATCTTTCATAATGACCTGACTTATGCTTTTTTCTCCAATGGCATTTCTTTAAGTTTCTTTGCAGACTTATGACTTATGCTAGCTGTCATATATAGTAAGGTCTTAGTTATGGGGATAAAATTTTCTATTGTGTTTTGTTGCCTTAAGTGTAGACCTGCTAAGCCAATATATTTGCATATTAGCATATTATATATATTTGCACTTTAGGGATGGATGGGGGTAAAGTAAAGTGAAAGGTTTTCAGGAATGATATACGCAAGTATTTTGGGATTTTTTAAAGTTGGTTTTAGAATTTCATTGCTTCCTTTTCAGTAGGCCCAACTGTGGGCTAATACCCTTGTATATATTTACTGTTATAATAAATAACTAGACTAATGTAATGGAGAAACACATTATTTGGACCAACTATATATGGGGCTATCATGAGGGGGAGGAAATTTAGAAGTGAGTTGATTAGTATATTCAGAAAGAACAAAAAAAAATTGAATCAACTGGTGAGTACATATTGCCACTTTGTCAGTTATAGAATCTTGCACCCTAGGATGCATAATTAGCCTACTTCAAGGTGAAATTTTTTTTGTAAAGATTTAGATAGGTAATAGACCTGTCTTCTATACAATCTTTTAAGTAATAGGAATAAGGAAAAAGTAGAGATAATAGCTTGAAAACACTTTTCCTTGGTATATTTTAGACTGTAGATTACCCAAAAGTTTTATGGAGGCTAGGCCTACTGAAATCAACTATTTTCAAGATTACAAAAAAAAAAACTTTCAACTAGCAGTTTACCTTTTTTTTCAATCTTGGTTTGAATGTCCAGTTCTTTTAATCTAGGATTCCATTGTCAATTGAATTGAAAATATCTGAATTTAATTAGTAAATTTTCCTATTAATAGTGTACTGAAATAGCCCAAAAAATTGACATGCCTTCAGAATCAGAACAGTAAAGGCTTAGAATAACAGCTCTTCAGAGAGAGATATGTTAGAACAAAAAGAAAGATATACTTTTAGATTGCAATTTTTCTGTTCATTTTTATGGTTTTGTTTGGATTTTTGACAATTTATCCTTAGCCCCTCTAATTGTCTCATGTTGCCCTAGGCGATATAAAAAAAAACTAACCAAAAAGATTTAAAAATAGTCAAAAATGAGAAATAACAAGAAAATATAACTCATTGATACTTGCTTCATATAAAAAAATTTGGTACTCGTATATTATATCAACCACAGTGAGTACTTACGTTAAGAAAACATTTTTGTTGTTATAATTAATTAAAAAAAACTTTTTCCACAAAATAAATTTTTCAAAGAAAAGTAAAGAACTCCATTTAACAAAAAATGAGCAAAAATAAAATCAAATAATCTACCAAGTGTGAAACTACCACATAAATGAAATAAATGAGATAAATAAATGAAACCCAAAACAAGCAGAAATTACAATAATTAACCAAGTCAAACTCAAAACGAGCAGAAATTAACATAAGTTGGGTGCAAAACCCCTATGTCTTCCCAAGGCCAGAACAAAATGTGCACTTTACTGAAAAAATATAAATGTTTTTACTTTTATAACTTTAATAAATCAAATAATATTAACATTTTGATTACTAAATTTCAGTATATGTATATTAAACTGACAATGCACATTCATTTTTATTTTTTCAGTAAAGTGCAAATTTTATTTGGGGAAATTGTGGGCGTGGGAGGGGCGGTAGTCGCTCTCCAATCACTTTCAACTGTTAAAAATGGCTCTTTCAATTTCCAATCAAATGAGCCTTTTTGAAGTTTATACTACAAAACTTTCAATAAAAATCTTATAAGCCCCCACAGCATAATTTACAACCCTTGCCCTGAGTGCTGGGGGGGGGGTTCATTCTCAAAGACCTAATTTCCAGAACTTTCTACTACGTTGAACAAAATGGCTATCTAAAAATTTTGACTGGATGTGTTTGGAGGAATGGTGGGCGTGAGAGGGGGGTTAGTTACCCTCCAATCACTTCCGACTATTACAAAGGGCACTAGAACTCTTAATTTCCAATCGAATGAGCCCCTTTTGAAGTTTCTATGACAACCCCTTCCATTATAAGTGCCCTGCTCTAAAGGAAAAAAAATAATAAATAGTACTTTGTGCAAACATTGTTCTTATATGCCCCCTGGGCATAACTTAAAACCCTTGCCTTGAAGGTTGTGTTCAATTTCAAATTGAATGAGCCCCTTTTGAAGTTTTACAACAACTCTATCTATAAAAACCTTATATGCCCCCAGGGCAGAACTTACAACCTTTACTCTTAGGGCTCTGGGGGTTTTGTCATCCTTAAATACATAATTTCCAGAACTTCAACTGCGTTGAGCAAAATGACCATCTCTAAACTTTGATTGAATGTTTTTGGGGAAATGGTGGGCGTAAGCGGGGTTAATTACTCTCAACTCACTTTCGACTATTAAAAAGGGCAATTTCAATTTCCAATCAAATGAGCCCTTTTTGAAATTTCTATAACAACTTTCTATATAAACTTTATATGCCCCCAGGGCATAACTTACAATCCTTGAACTGAGGGCTCTGAGGGGGTTATCATCATAAAAGAACTAATTTCAAGAACTTAAAACTACTTTGAACAAAATGGATATCTCCAAATTTTGATTGGATGTGTTTGGGAAACTGGTGTGCGTGAGAGGGGCGTTAGTTGCTATCCAATCACTTTCAACTGTTAAAAAGGCACTAGCCCTTTCGATTTCCAATTGAATGAGCCCTTTTGAAGTTTCTACGCTTTCAATAAAAACCATATGCCCCCAGGACATAACTTACAACCCTTGCCCTGAGGGCTGTGGAGGGGGGTTGTCATCCTAAAAGACCTAATTTCTAAAACTTTCAACTACGTTGAATAAAATGGCTATCTAAAATATGGATTGGATGTATTTGGAGAAAATATGGGTGCAAGAGGGCAGTTAGTTGCAGTCAAATCACTTCAGACTATAAAAAAAAGGGCATTAGCCCTTCGAATTTCCAATTGAATGAGCCCTTTTCAAGTTTCTACAACAAAGATTTCAATAGAAACCATATATGCCCCCAGGGCATAAATTATAACCCTTGTCCTGAAGACTGTGTGGGTAGTGTCCTGATTAAAGGTATAATTTCCTGAACTTTGAACTGCATGGAACAAAATGGCTATCTCAAAATCTTTATTGGATGTGTTTGGGGAAATGGTCGGCGTGGAAGGGGCTTTAGTTGCTTTCCAATCACTTTCGACTATTAAAAAAGGTACTAGCCATTTCAATTTCCAATCAAATGATCCCTTTTTGAAGTTTCTACAACAATGCGTTATACAAAAACCTTATATGCCCCCTGGGAATAATTTACAACACTTGCCCTGAGGGCTGTGGAGAGGTTGTCATCCTCAAAGACCTAATTTCCAGAACTTAAAACTATATTGAATAAAATGTCTATCTCAAAGTTTTGATTAGATGTGTTTGGGGAAAAGGTGGGCGTGAGAGGCGGGTTAGTTGACCTCTAATCACTTTTGACTATTAAAAAAGGTCTTTTGAATTTCTAATTGAATGAGCTTTTTCTAAAGTTCCTACAACATCGCCTTCTATAAAAAACCGTATATGCCCCCAGGGCATAACTTACCACCCTTGCCCAAGGGCTGTAGGGGACTGTCCTCAAAAACATAATTTCTATGTGGAAATCATCTATGCTGAACATAATGGGTATCTCGAAATTTTGATTGGATGTGTTTTGGGAAATGGTGGGCATAGAAGGGATGTTAGTCGCCTTCCAATCACTTTCGACTATTAAAAAGGGCACGAGCCACTCCAATTTCCAATTGAATGAGCCCTTTTTGAAGTTTCTATGACAACTTCTTTGATAGGAAGTGCCCTGCTTTAAAGGAAAATATTAATAAACAATACATTGTGCCAAGATTGTTCTTATATGCCCCCAGGGCATAACTTAAAACCCTTGCCCAGAGGGTTGTGGGGGAGTGTCCTCCTCTTTACTTAGTCCCCGTTTCTTGTCTCGTTCTTGAGTGTCCCCATTCTTTACTTAGGCAAAGCAATTGTGCTGCCTATGATTCATACAACAACTTTCTATATAAACCTTATATGCCCCCAGGACATAACTTACACCCCTTGCACTGTTACAAACCTTGTATGTTGAACAAAATGGATATCTCAAAATTTTGAGTGTATGTGTTTTGGAAAATGGTGGGCATGAGAGGGGCGTTAGTTGCTATCCAATCCCTTTCAACTATTAAAAAAGGCACTAGCCCTTTTAATTTCCAACGGAATGAGCCCTTTTGAAGTTTCTAAGACAGCCCTTTCAACAAAAACTTTATATGCCCCCAGGGCATAACTTACAACCCTTGCACTGAGGGCTCTGAGGGGGTTATCATCCTAAAAGACTTAATTTCCAGAACTTTCAAGTACATTGAACAAAAAGGATATCTCAAAATTTTGAGTGGATGTGTTTTGGAAAATGGTGGGCTTGAGAGGGGTGTTAGTTGCTATCCAATCCCTTTCAACTATGAAAAAAGGCACTAGCCCTTTCAATTTCCAATTGAATGAGCTCTTTTAAAATTTCTACGACAACGCTTTCAATAAAAACTTTATACGCCCCCAGAACATAACTTACAACCCTTGCACTGAGGGCTCTGAGGGGGGTTATCATCCTAAAAGAGCTAATTTCCAGAACTTCCAACTACGTTGAACAAAATAGCTATTTCAAAGTTTTGATTGAATGTGTTTGGGAAAATGGTGGGCGTGAGAGGGGTGTTAGTTGCTATCCAATCACTTTCAACTATTAAAAAAGGCACTAGCCCTTTCAATTTCCAATTGAATGAGGCCTTTAGAAGTTTCTATGACAATGATTCAAATAGAAACTTTATACGCCCCAATGACGTAACTAATGGTCCCGGCCCTGAGGGCTGTGGGGGGAGGGGTTGTCATCCTTAAAGATCTAATTTCTAAAACTTTCAACTTCATTGAAAGTTTTCAAAGAAGTTGAAACCTCCTCAAAAACTTATTTTCTATCTGGAAATCAACTATGCTGGACAAAATGGCTATCTCAAAATTTTGATTGGATGTGTTGGGGGGAATGCTGGGCGGGGGGGGGGATAGTTACCCTCCAATCACATTCGACTATTAAAACAGCACTAGCCCTTTAAATTTCCAATCAAATGAGCCTTTTTTGAAGTTTCTATGACAACACCTTCTACGAGAACCTTATTTGCCCCCAGGGCATATCTTAAAATATTTACCCTGAGGGTTATGGGGGAGTGTCCTCCTCAAAAACATATTTTCTATCTGGAAATCAACTATGCTGAACAAAATGGCTATCTCAAAAGGGCACTAGCCCTTTGAATTTCCAATCAAATGAGCCTATTTTGAAGTTTCTACGACAACGCATTCTATAAAAACCTTATATGCCCCAGGGCATAACTTATAACCCTTGCCCTGAGGGTTGTGGGGGAGTGTCCTCCTCAAAAACGTATTTTCTATCTGTAAATCAACTATGCTGAACAAAATGGCTATTTAAAAATTTTTATTGGATATTTTTGGGGGAATGATGGACGTGGGGGAGGGGGGGACTAGTTGCCCTCCAATCACTTTCAACTATTAAAAAGGGCACTAGAACTCTCAATTTCCAATCAAATGAGCCCCTTTTGAAGTTCCTACGACAACCCCTTCCATTATAAGTGCCCTGCTCTAAAGGAAAAAAAAATAATAAATGGTACATTGTGCCAACATTGTTCTTATATGCCCTCAGGGCATAACTTAAAACCCTTGCCCAAGGGTTGTGGGGGAGTGTCCTCCTCAAAAACATATTTTATATCCGGAAATCAACTACGCTAAACCAAACGGCTATCTAAACATTTTGTTTGGATGTGTTGGGAGGAATGAGGGGCGGGGGGGGGGGGGCTAGTTGCCCTCCAATCACTTTCGACTATTAAAAAGGGCAATAGCCACTCCAATTCCAATCGAATGAGCCCTTTTTGAAGTTTCTATGACAACTCCTTTGATACAAAGTGCCCAGGTATGGAGGAAAAAAAAACACATTGTGCCCACATCATTCTTTACTTAGGCAGCACGCTATAATAGCAGAATAATCATAGCTCACGCATTTTGCATGCAGCCTTGCTATACTTTACACTGAACCCTCCCTAATGTGCACATATAGCCCAAATTATATTTTTCAATGCATTGTATCTTGTTTTTCCAGTTATTGTTGCATCACAGTTGATTCAATTTATAGGCACACAGATCAAAACAACTGAGATGCATAGATAGGAAATATATAATTTGGGCTATATATTTGCACTTCAGGGGGTTGGGGGTAAAGTATAGTAGGGCTGCATGCAAAATATGTTAACTATGATTATTCTGCATATTATGAAGTAAGAATTGTTTTATTAACATGGGTCCTTGTGATATAGCTGTGGTTGATATAACATACAAGTACCAAAAATTTTATCATTTGTTGGATATTTTTTTATAGCCTAGGGCTATATGAAACCATTAGAGATGGGCTGGGGATGAATTGTCAAAAATGCAAACATAACCATAAAAACAAATGTAAAATTGGCAGTCTAAAAATGTCTCTCATTTTGTTCTAGCATGTCTCTGTCTGAAGAGCTGCTATTCTACACCTTTACCATCAGAATTCTAGGTAAAATTCTAGACAAGCTACTTTATGCTATCTTCAAGAGGTTAGGTTAGGAAAGTAAAACTTCCAGAGATGGATCCACAGACTAAAGTACATCCTGGGAAGATAGGGTAAAGGTACCAATGATTTAACAGATTTCATAAAAAAAAAAATGCTTTTTCTGCTCCAGAAGGCTTAATTTAAAGACTATTGTTAGAAAAGGGTTTCAGTATGTAGGAAAAACATCTACAAATCTAACTGTTTGATTAGAAGTTTTAAGTTTTATCAGAAAAGGGTAGAAGACTCTGATTTCTTTAAATTGGAGTGTTTTCACCAACCAATTCAACAGATCTTTGTTAATCTGCCATTTTATTCCACTTAAAAAATTTTTGTTTTGACTATCCTTAATCTGGAAAGTCCAAAATTCTTGTTCTATGACGTACTTCATATAAGTATGTAATTCTTGTTCTAGAACTATATAATTATAGTTCTATGACATACTTCAAGGGTCAGCAGGTCATCTACATATTAATGCCTTTGAGGGAATCTTACCAGTTTCATTAATCAATACTACATATAAGAGTGGTCCTAACAAGTTTCCCTGTAGAATTCCATGCTAATTAGGGAGGGGTTCAGAGAGAATATTTGTATTTTACAGCTTGGGATCTATTTGAAAGAAAACATATGTAGAATTTACTAAAAGAGGGTCTACTTCAAACTTATTCAGTGATAAACGAATTAGGGTGTTACAATCAACCAAGTCAAATGCTTAAAAATATGACCATAGTATGAAGCCAAGCAGCAGTTCCTCAGATGATAGAAAAATATAGCATCTAGCATCAAATCAGTAAAAAACTACAATTTAAAAAGAAACTTTTTTTCATGTGAAATATTATTACAGATAATAATCATCAAAATCTCTCATTGTTGAGAAACTACCCATAAATTTTTCAACTATATTTTTGTCAGAGGACCATTGAATTTTGACAGAGGGTCACCTATATTTCAACAGGGCCTGTTGCTGTCTGTCAAAAATTTCAACAAGGTTACTACAAGATATTCTCAAAAGAAATGAATCTCATAATAGAAGCCAATATCTACCTTTGAATTTGGCTGAAGAAACTATTTTAGTTGGTCTAGTATTCTACTACATCAGACAAGAATTTTTTACACTTGGAACATAGTTTTGTTATTATAGTATTAACTGCCATTTTAACTTAATGTTATCAAGAAAAAGCCAGTGTGGATACATTTTAGAGAAGATCAGATGTATATTGATGCAATGGTGCTGATCCCAACTTTTTTTGCAAAAAAAAACAAGTAATGACAGTCTGCACATTACATAGCTAAAAAATTGTTGGGAGCTCATTTTGTGTCAAAAACAGGAAACTGATTAAATAGAATATTTGTTTCTTATCTGGGTGTATTGGATATAGTGTCCCTATTTTGCATTGTCAAAATACAATAACAGCTTCAAGATATGGTATTCCAAGTCACAACTAAGCAGGGTTATCCTATTTTGAAGGAAAATTTTGACAGTGGTTCTGAAATTGCACTGTCAAATTGTTGGTGCATTTACCCTATTTTGAAGTACCTACCTCCACTCCTTCTCTCTCTAGAGGACCCTGAACTTTGATGACCTTCAAAAATCTTTTTGTTATAAAAGTGAAATTTTGAAAACTAGATCTTCTACTTAAGTACAAGAAAAGTATTGTCAGCTTTAAAACTTTGCTCAAATCCAATCTAAGAGGTTTCAGAGATCTGCAAATAGGATACATTTTCTTAATTTAGAAAAAAAAACCATTGACATGGAATAAAATTCTGCTCAAATAACAGGAATTGCATTTTCAAAATTAAATCCAGAGAAAAGGAGACTGTAAAGTAAAAAGTAAGGTATGTTTTTATTTTGTCAAAATTTTGACCTGTCAATTAGACAAATTTTGGTAAATTTCTAGTGGGCCACATAATTAAGCTAAGATGAAAGTAAAATGTCTTTTGATGCTTTTTTTATGCTCTTTCATAATTCAAGAATTGCTTCTGGGGCTAGTTGTATCTTGAGCCCCTAAAGGGGCCCCAAAGGTATTTCATTTTTGTAACCAACAAAGAAGCTATCAACACTCAGTATTTAATTGAAAAGTGATTAAAAATATATCACTAGCTTATAAATAAGTTTTTCAAGAGAAACCTATTCTCAAAATACTTCTTCATAACAATTCAAACCTCATTTATTAGGCAACTCAAACATAAACTATTTTGCTACCATTTCAAGTTTTTCAAATGCTGTTGACAAAAATAGCACTGAATCTTGTGATTTGAAACTTTACTGTCAACAATTCAAAGTATATATTTGCACATTAGGAGGGTGGGTAAATTTCATGGTAAATTTGCAGTTGGCCATATAATTTAGCTAGGATAAAATTAAGAAAAACATTCTGTTGTTTTTTTATGGTCTCTTACTATTCATATAAAATATGTCCAGGCCCCTTTAAGGGCTCAAGATGTAACTAGCCCCAGAAGCAAGTCTTTAATTATGAAAGAGCAAAAAAAAGGCATCAAATGACATTTTCACTTTCATCTTAGCTAAATTATGTAGCCCACTAGAAATTTACCCACTTTTCTAAGGCTTAGGAACTTAGTAAACTTCTAGTTTAACTACTTTTCACTATGTTTGAAAGGGGATCCAGTGCCAAAAATATATTCTGGGACAGCATTGCCAAGCTTCCATGTTAAGCCTCTTTTAATTCCTAAGTCTTAGAAATTTGAAGTTTCTAAGGTACCTAGGCTATTGAAATTTTAACATAGCAATATTTTGCCTTAGTTTTTGGTTATCAATTTCTTTTTCTCTTGTTTTAGTTCTGAGAATGCAATTCCTTTTATTTAAGTAGAATTTTAAGCCACATCAATGGGTATTTTCTAAATTTAGGAAATATATTTGCAGATCTTTGAAAACCCTATAAATTGGGATTGAGCAAAGTTGTGAAGCTGAAAACAATTTTCTTGTACTTCATTTAAGGAGATCTGTTTGCAAGGTTTCACTTTCATAATATAAAGGTCACTGTCCTCTAGAGGGGGAAGGAGTGGAGGTAGGTATTACAAAATGCCTTCTTGGGATATACTTTGGTCTGTAGACCCATCCCTGAAAGTTTCATTTTCCTAACCTAACCCTTTTTCAAGATAGCAAAAAGTAGCTAAACTAGAATTTTACCCAGAAGAGAGGTGACATGGCTACTTTGCAGTACCTTCCCAGAGTAAGTATTTGGATATAGGCTATGGAGTTGGCCCTAGATTCTAACCTGAAAATTAAATTTTCCTAACCTAACCTCTTTCCAAGAAAGTCAGAAGTAGCTTGTCTGGAATTGTACCAAATTTCATCCTTAATCCAAAAATAACACCCATTTGTGTCAGAAGTTAACTTTATAGAAAATTCACCATTGAGTTAGGTTAAGTAAGAATTTTGTTTTTCAGTCCAGAAGACATGGTGAACTACAGATATACTAAATAAAGGTAAAATTCCACTTTAGATACTTTTGGCTATCTTGGAAAGGGGTTAGGTCAGGCAAATGAAACTTTCAGGGATGGGTTTAAAGGCTAGGCCAGGAAGCAGGGGCAAATCTCTAGCATTTTAATTGAGGGGAGGGGGGGCAAGAGGGGTCCACATTTAGATAATCAAAGGGCATGGGATGTATGATATTTTTTCTGCACATTATTGGGGGCAACTGCCCCCTCCCTGGCAACCCTAAACAATGCCCCTGCCAGGAAGGTATTTTGAAGTACCTACCTCCAGTCCTTCTCCCTCTTGAGGGTTTTGAAATTTGCCTACATGACAGGTCTATACCTATTGAAATTTGGTAAAATTCTACTTTAGCTACTTTTGGCTATCTTGGAAAGGAGTTTGGTTAAGAAAATGAAACTTTCAGGGATAGATCTACAGGCTAAAGTCTGTCCCGGGAAGGTATTTTGAATTACCTACCTCCACTCCTTCTCACTCTAGAGGGTCTTAACCTTCGATGACCTTTAAAAATGTGTGTGTTATAAAATTGAAACCTTGTAAAATAGATCTTCTGCTTAAAATGAAGTCCAACAAAATTGTTTCCAGCTTCAAAACTTTGCTCAATCCTGATTTATAGAGTTTTAAAGATATGCAAATACATTTCCTAAATTTTGAAAATTAACATTGATATGGCTTAAAATACTACTCAAATAACAGGAATTGCATTTTCATAACTAAAGCCAGAGGCAAAGAAACTGATAACTCAAAATTTAGTTAAAATGTTGTTTTGTCAAATTTTCAATAGGTATAGACCTGTCATGTAGGCAAATTTCAGGATCCTCTAGAGGGAGAAGGAGAGGAGATATGTACTTCAAAATACCTTCCCAGGACATACTTTATCCTGTAGACCCATCCCTGGAAGTTTCATTTTCCTAGCCTAAATGTAGATTTTTACTAGTTTATTTCAATTATCATAGATCTTTTAATCCCAGCAATTTATTTACTAAGTTTCTTCAGCCTCTTCTAATCTAATAATATAGCTTTGCGTAACCCTATTCGTACAACAATTTTGTTGTACTTCATCTAAGCAGAAGATCCAGTCCTATTTTCCAAGATAGGTAAAAGTAACTAAAGTAGAATTTTACCTGAAATTTTAATAAGCAACATTTTACCATAATTTTCAATTATTAGCCTAGGCTAGTGTCTTTTTCTCTGGCTTTAGTTCTATGCAATTTCTGTTATTTGAGTAGAATTTTAAGCCATATAAATGTTTTTTATCAAAATTTAGGATATACATTTGCATATCTTTTAAACCTTAGCCTATAAATTAAGATTGAGCAATGCTGTGAATCTGAAAACAATTTTGTTGTACTTCATCTAAGCAGAAGATCCAGTCCTATTTTGCAAGGTCTCCCTTTTATATAACACATATTTTTAAAGGTCGGGACCTCCTAGAGGGAGAAGTAGTGGAGGTAGGTACTTCAAAATACCTTCCCAGGACATAAGCTACTTTAGCCTGTAAACCCATCCCTGAAAGTTTCATTTTCCTAACCTAACCCCTTTACAAGATAGCCAAAAGTAGCTAAAGTAAAATTTTACCTAAGTAAAATTCAATGCAATCAATGTAGATTTTTACTAGTTTATTTCAATTATCATAGATCTTTTAATCCCAGCAATTTATTTACTAAGTTTCTTCAGCCTCTTCTAATCTAATAATATAGCTTTGCGTAACCCTATTCGTACAATGAAGATGTCAGTAATATGATCAGAACTCCACTTGGAATCTTATTACATTTAAGATTATACCCAAGTCAATGCATCTTATACATTTTCCCATAGGCTAGGAAATTTTCTGGAATGTATAAAGGTATATATTTTTAGACTAAAATATTTAGGTTGGTAAAATCTTATATTTTTTTTTTAATTAATAGCTGTTCCATGACTCTGTATAAACCATATGGGCAATATGATGCTGTTGTTAGACAAAAAACGCTAGAGAAAAAAAAATTGCTAAAATTTATTTAGTAGATAAAAGATGAACACACCACTAGATGCATTTTAACCTTTTTTTTTCTGAAGTTTACAAAATGCTACCGTCGATAATTTCATTTTGAGTCCTGTGGATTTCAAAAGGGCATTCCCCATGTATGGTAACGCACGGTTCACTATATTTTTTCGTGGTAGAAATAAAAAAAAAGAAAAAAAATGAAAGATATCATTCAATTTCCATTCAAAAGTATTTCCGAATGCAGCAATCACTGCCGTCAAGGCTCTACCCCAACTCTCCTTCTAAAAGGCAACGTACTTTGCTCATATTCTGAGTTTACATTGTATTTTGTGCCAATTTCTCATAATAGTAACCACAGCAACGTTTCAAATAAATTTGAAAAAAAAACAACAAAAACCAGGAAACTTTTGAATATAAACTGAGCCTAGTCTAGTATTGAATGTAAGTGAATGAGTCACTACTAAGGAAGGGGGAACTGGGGCAAAACTATTGGTGCCTTCCAACTTAATTTTAACCCAGGGGCTTAGCTCCAGTGTTGTTGTTTTTTTTGGGGGGGGGGAGGAGAGGGGTCCACGTCCGAAGAGTCAAAAGGCATTGACTATAAATTAATTTTTCTCTAAATTATTAGGAGGCAACTGCTCCCTTCCCCCCCCTAAAATGACGCCACTGTTTCTTCCCACACACTAAAGGGAGTTTTAGAGACAGGCTACCTCTTAACGGCAAGAAGTACTAACCGCGAATATCCAATGTAAAACTAAATAGGCTTATAAAGCAGATTATTAGAAATTGTCACGTATATTGACTGAAAAAGCAAGGCATTTGAAAATTGGCCACGCTTCCATTGTACCACTTAACTTAACTCAGTAAACTGGCACTATTAAGTGTGTCTTATTTATGATTAATTAAAAAAACTTTCCGAAAAATAAGTTTTTCAAAGAAAAGTAAAGGCCATTTTAAACTTAAGCTCAGGAGATACAAATACCTGTTAAAATTCAAACTCAAAACGACCAGAAATTACTATTCAAGAATAAATGAAACCCAAAACGAACAGAAATTAAATAAACAATCATAGCGAAAAACATACAACAAATAATAATATAAAATGAATAAATAGATCTTAAAGCGAATAATTCTTTGATTAAATATGAAAATCAATCTTAAACGAACTACAATATTTTACTATTGAAGTATCAATGAGACTAAAGACGAACATAAATTAAATAAATAATCAATGCGAACAAACATGCAATATATATTCATGTAAATGAACAAATAAATCTTAAAACGAGTGAAACTTAAATTGAATGTGCACATCAAGTTCGAACCGAATAAAAATAACTACAAACAAGAGTTTGGGTATCGCCTCACTGCAGAAACCTAAAACTACTGCGTCATTGGCGCTATACTGAAAATTATATGAGTCTTGAACAGTCTTAGAAAGTATAAACAAAATCAAATTGAATATTAAATATATAATGATATTAATTGTTGAAAGATCCATCAGTTCAAGATTTTTTGTTTTTCACTGTAATTTTTGTTTTCATTTTCAATGGTGTAAGAACTGGAAAAGAATAAATTTTTAATATAAGAGTGATTCATTTTCATTGGAGCGCCAATGACGCAGAAGGCTTTAGATTTTTGCAGTGAAAGAAGTGGGCATTATCCAAATTTTGCTTGTAGTGAAACTATATTTGTCTTGAACAATCATGGAAAGAACTAATAAATTAAGCTTAATGTTTTATGTATAATGATAATTAATTGCTGAAAACCTATCAGTTCAAGATTTTATTATAATTTTAATACTTATTTTTAATATTAAGAACAAAATAAAACATTTGTAATATAATTCGTTTTCAGTAAAGCGCCAATGACGCAGTAGGATTTAGGCTTCTGCAGTGAGGCGATACCCAAACTGTTGTTTGTAGTTATTTTTATTCGATTCAAACTTGATTTGCATATTCAATTTAAGTTTCACTCGTTTTAAGATTTATTTATTCATTTACATTAATATATATTTTATGTTTGTTCGTATTGATTGTTCATTTAATTTCTGTTCGTTTTAAGTTTAATTTATACTTTAATGGCAAAATATTTCTTTTCATTTTAAGCTTGATTTTCATATTCAATCTAAGCATTATTCGCTTTAAGATCTATTTGTTCATTAATATTATTACTTGTTGTATGTTTTTTGCTATGATTGTTTATTTAATTTCTGTTCGTTTTGGGTTTTATTTATTCTTGAATAGTAATTTCTGGTTGTTTTGAGTTTGAATTTTAGAAGGTATTTGTATTTCCCGATCTTAAGTTTAAAACGGCCTTTAATTTTTTTTGAAAAACTTATTTTCCGGATTTTTTTTTTAAATTAATTTTGTTCGTTTTTGATTGCAAAAATTTTCAAGTTTTTTTGGCATGGGGGGGGGGGTGCTTACTGTCCGATTATTCTTGACTTTAAAAAACGGATCTTGAACTTAAAATTTAAATCGAATGAGGCTTTTTTCAAAGTCTATACGATTACCTCTTTGATAAAAACCTTATATATGAACAATCGACAGCTTGCATAACTTGTGGACAGTGATTGACAACAATGAATGGATTGAAAAAATAGCTCCAATAAGGGGGTTTAGACCATTTCACTTGCTGACACAAAGGGATCGCGGCTGTTTAGAATTGACCTTAATAGGATTTTGTGTACCAAAGCAATTTTGCATCGATCACAGAGTAGTATTTTAGTCTTATAATTGGATAATTATAATAGATTTACTATGTGTTCTTCCCATACAAAACTTTACCTTATTAAAGTCTTTGGGGTGGGGGCGGCGTACTTGGCATAAAGAAGAAAACTTTAGCGTGGACAGTAGGATAAGGGGAAGGTGAGGTTGGAGACTCATCCAATACGAGGCGGAACTTCACTTATCTCCTCCGTTCCCGATTTAGGACATTAGACAGACTCATTAGGCAGTAGAATGTTGGACCGTTGGAGTTGCGGAAGACGTTAAAATACTCAAAAATAATTTATATTTTCAGTTATTGGAGGATTGATTTCATAGATTGTGGAATGATGAGCCCCCTGGGCCATAATTTGGGTGAGCCTCAACTCATAATATGTAATTTTGATTAATTCTTCCGTGTCTTGTGCATATATTATTCTATATGTGTAATTTTAAGTTATACTTTTGTTGCATTGCATTCATTTGTGAGCCTTGAGATGACAATTGGAACTTTAGCGTAGACACTGGCAGAAGAAAGTATCCCCCCTCACATGCGTAAATGAGAAGTCACAGAAAAATTAATACACGTGAAAATAATCTGTCTTTTGAAAATATTTTTTTTCAAAAGACACGAACAAAATCGTCTAATGGAACCTGAAGTGCTATCTCTGACATTTCCATTGACTCTTTATTCCCGTTGCTTTCAGATGTAAAATTTAGAATATTATCGAATGGGTTTAGTCGTCCCCTCCCTGAATAATTCCCATTTGGAAAACCCATCCCTGGGAAATTCCTCCCCTCATAAAGAACATTTTTTTTTCCTGCTGATAATTCCCCCGCGTTAAATTCCACCAAGCAGAAATTTATTTATTAATTCACATTAATATCAGCACTAAATTTATTTATTATTTTACATTAATATCTATTGTATGTTTGTTTGCATTGATTGTTTATTTAATGATTGTTTGATTGTTTATATGCCCCCAGGGCATAACTTACAACGCCAACCCCAGGGCTCTGGTGGGCTGTGTAGACACCGGAGTTTTTTGTTATCAGAACTTTGAACTATTTTAACAAAATGTCTATATCAAAATTTTTACCTGATGCTTTTTGGGTGTGGAGGGGGGGGGCTAGTTACCCTCCAATCTCTTTTGATTCTTAAAAACTGAACAAGAACTTTCAATTTTCAGTCAAATGAGCCCTCTCTAAAGTTTATACGAGCATCCCTTCCATAAGAAATAATGGGAAGGATTCGGAGAATCCTTAAATTGCAACCCTTGCCCTGAGGGCTGTGGGGCAGTTGTCATCCTCAAAGACCTAATTTCCAGAACTTAAAACTACGTTTAATAAACTGGCTATCTCAAAATTTTGATTGGATGTGTTTGGGGAAAAGGTGGGCGTGAGAGGGGTGATTAGTTGACCTCCAGTAACTTAGGACTATTAAAAAGGGACTAGCCCTTTCAGTTTCTAATCGAATGAGCCTGTTTTGAAGTTTCTATGAAAACGCCTTCTATAAAACCCTTCAATGCCCCCAGGGCATAACTTAAAACCCTGGCCTTGAGGGTTGTGGGGGAGTGTCCTCCTCAAAAGCATATTTTCTATCTGAAAATCAACTGCGCTGAACCAAATGGCTATCTCAAAATTTTGATTGGATGTGTTTGGGGGAATGATGGGCGTGGGGAGGGGGGCTAGTTGCCCTCCAATCACTTTCGACTATTAAAAAGGTCACTATCCCTTTGAATTTACAATTGAAATAGCTTTCCTTGAAGTTTCTACGACAACACCTTCTTTAAAAACCTTATATGCCCCCAGGGCATAACTTAAAACCCTTGCCCTAAGATTTGGGGGGGGGGATTTTCCTCCTCAAAAACATATTTTCTATCTGGAAATCAACTACGCCGAACAAAATGGCTAACTCAAAATTTTGATTGGATGTGTTTGGGGGATTGATGGGCGTGGGGGCGGGGGGGCTAGTTGCCCTCCAATCACTTTCGACTATTAAAAAGGGCACTAGCCCTTTGAATTTCCAATCGAATGAGCCTGTTTTGAAGTTTCTACGACAACGCCTTCTTTATAAACCTTATATGCCCCCAGGGTATAACTTAAAACCCTGGCCCTGAGGGTTGAGGGGGAGTGTCCTCCTCAAAAACATATTTTCTATCTGGAAATCAACTGCGCTTAACAAAATGGCTATCTCAAAATTTTTATTGGATGTTGGGGGAAATAATGGGTGTGAGGGGGGGCTAGTTGCCTTCCATTCACTTTCGACTATTAAAAAGGGCACTAGCCCTTTGAATTTCCAATCGAATGAGCCTGTTTTGAAGTTTCTACGACAACACCTTCTATAAAAACCTTATGTGCCTCCAGGGCATAAACTAAAACTCTTGCCCTGAGGGTTGTGGGGGAGTGTCCTCCTCAAAAATATATTTTCTATCTGGAAATCAACTACGTTGAACAAAATGGCTATTTCAAAATTTTGATTGTATGAGTTTGGGGGAATGATGGGCGTGGGGGGGCTAGTTGCCCTCCAATCATTTTTGACTGTTAAAAGGGGCACTAGAACTCTCGATTATCAATCGAATGTGCCCCCTTTGAAGTTTCTTCGACGAACCCTTCCGTATGAAGTGCCTCTAGGAAAAAAAAAATAAATAAATAATAAAACATTGGAGCCGTATGGCCTTTACTATAGGCAGCGCTGTAGCGTTGCCTATAGTAAAGGCCATCTGAAAGGTTTTTATAGTAAAGGCTCTGATTCTGAAAGGTTTCAAAACTACGATTTATTTTGTGAAGGTATTGATATAAAAAAAAATAACAAAATGTGTTGGCTGTTCTAAATAAGTAAGTAATCGGGTTAACGATTCTTTTTTACTACTAAGGTCCCTACGTCGGCCCTGCAGTGTCTTGATAAAACAAAATTCGATGTCTGGGTTCTGTATTACCAAGTGAAGTTCAAACATACTTCACCACCAAAGGACGTGTGGGTTGTACTGAAGCCATGACTGAACAATTTGAATTTGGCGCTAAAAATCAATACCAAGGAATAATTTCTACTAGCAGCCTGGAATTGCTTTCCAAGTTTAGCCAATTCTTGTATTCTGTCTAAATGAGCTGCACAACTTTCCGCAAGTTGCGAAATTGAATGGAAGACTAACCTGCCAGTTCACGAATAATACCCTCTGATTCACACGTAATAAAAACTATAAAACAATGAAAAGCCAGACTAGCACATAAATCAGGAAGATTTGCAATTTCACTGTTCAAATGTGCAACGATTAAACATAACCTTATTCACACAAAAGCGATCTTTTTTCTACTACGTCCCTGTCTCACCTACGATTCATTGGCAGAAATGATCGTTGATCCATTTCTTGGTGCACTCTGAAATCGAATACGGTGGGCGAGGCCTAAAGTGACAAACTGTGTACACGGGAAGAAGATGAGCTTTTACACACACACACACATATATGTATATATATATATATATATATATATATATATATATATATATATATATATATATATATATATATATATATATACACAGGTAATGTCACAGAGATACAGGACCAATATAGAGCCTAAATACCCTTCGTTTAATCATGAACGTATTGACAGGGCAACTAAATTGGTATATTTATTGCTTGATGTCGTCTTTTGTCGAAATATTCATTTAAGATATCTAATTTTGTTTCAGAATTATATAGATCAAAAATTTTCAAAATTCATTTGATTTTTGATCTTATTCAATAATCTTATTCAAATAATATATATGAAACAAAAGAATAAGAGCAACCAAAACACAAAAAACATGAATGAATCAAAGAAGGGATTAAACCTAAACAAAGGAGTCGATCAAAGCTATCAAAACAATGAATAGAAGTATGAAAAATTTGTTTGAAAATAATGTATGAATCCTGCATAAAATTCTTCTAAGAAATTTAAAAAGTTTTGCATAATTCTTAAAATTAATAGTTGTTAAGAATATATATATATATATATATATATATATATATATATATATATATATATATATATATATATATATATATATATATATATATATATATATATATATTTATATATATATATATATATATATATATATATATATATATATATATATATATATTATTTATATATATATATATTATTAATATATATATATATATATATATATAATAATAATATATATATATATACTAATAAATATATATATATATATATATATTATTAATGAAGCATATGAACATCAATTAACTGAAGTTGCACATTGACGTAATTGGTTTCTTGCCGCATACGTAAAATACTTCTTATCGATGTCAAGTTCTATCACAGATCTTTTTTTTTTTTTTATTGTAAGAATAAAATCCCGATAAAACAGCCAGCCTTTTGCAGAAAAATGCGTGAAATTTTAATCAAGTAATAGTCATCTTAAAGTTCCACGGAGCAAATTAGTTAATCGTCAGAAGTGTGAGTACTCCTTGTCAACGGTGCTCTCTCTGATCAGAAAATCGTTTCCAATAAAAAACATAAATAAAAAAACCTCCTTTTATAATAAGATGGTTCAGATTTTATATATAAAAAAAAGTTTTAATCGAGTAATAATTACCTGAGACCGTACATGGACCTCCGCCAGAAGATTATCGTTGGCCCTCTTCAGCCAGTCCTAAGCTTGGAAAAAGGAGGAGGTTTGAGCAGTGGACTTGTAACCCGCTCCCTTAAAAACTTTTATTGTAATTGAAATATCAAAAATGATTCTAACCGGAAAAAACCTCAAGGATGCTGACCAAGGATGTATGCCCCCGCAACAGAATTTTGAATACAAAAAAAAACTATGATTTGGTTTCTGGAATGCATGTACCATGGCGTAACTATCAGAAACCAACCACACGATCATTTATAGCGGCCCAACTACGAGACGAAAAAATGATGTTGCACTTATCCTCTAAAATCATTCAGAAAATTCTCTGAGGAATTGGGTTCCAATTTTACCTCGATTGATGACAACCAGATTTGTTGGACGCCATGCCAAGTTGTCTCTAGCCATTTGCTATGCACTGACAAACGATGCAACCCAAGAGTCAAAAATGACTTCGATGAAAAATCGGTAATTAAAGAAATCTCGTGTCATGACGCGCCCCGCATAGCCGGAGTCCTAAATGTAAAAGTTGGATCTGATAGATTATATTGCCCTCAAGCTTCAGGAAGTCTTGGCATTGGAGAACAAGATGATAATGGTTGTCACCTCATCGAATTTGCTCTTACAAATGATTTCCTCATTGGTGCTAGCCTCTATGCTTACAAAAATATTAACAAATACTTCTGGACATCTCCAGATGGCACTATTCATAACCAAATTGACCATTAGCTCATAAATCGCAGATGGAGATCTAGTCTTAAAGATATCAGAGCTTTCGGTGGCGCAGACATCAACTCAGATCATCATTTGATGATAGCAACAAAAGAGATCAAGTTCCAGGCACCACGTAAACCGCCAACCTCTCAGCCACAATTTGATTAATAAAAAGCTAGCTGATAAAACTATGAAGCTCAATTTCGTCATCGATTACTTAATCAATTTAAAGCTCTTGGCTCCATGGAAGAAACCGATCAAGAATATATCTGGCAAACCATCAAAATAAATTACCATGAAGCAACATATTTAATGCTTGGACTCAGAAAAAGTACTTACGACCGATTGGTGTCCGACAGAACGTGGAGACTGATCAACCAACGAAAACAATTCAAGAAGGCCCTACTGTCGTCCCACTCTATACCCCAAGCAGTATACAGGAGCCAATAATAGAACATCATTGATAAAGAAGTGAAGAAAAACTCTAAACTCGATGAGCATCAACACCTGGATCAGAAAGCGTATGAAGCACAAGAAGCTAAAAAAGAGGAGATAGCTACACCTTACATAAAAATTACAAAAGAAATTCGAGTAAGAATTCTAGTCCTGAGGGACCACTAAGAGATGAATCTGGAAATCTAGTAGTAGACTCAGAAGCAGTCAAGGAAGTGTGGGTACTACGCTTCGACAAACATTTAAACCGTTCACCACCAACTACAGAACTTAAGATTCCAATAGAACCAATCTTCTCGCTTGACATTAGTTCTGATCCACCAATAGCCGAAGAAATCATTGAAGCCTCCAAGAAACCGAAGAACAATTAACCACCAAGAGAAGATAGAATCACAGCTGAAATGATCAAATTTTCTCTGTCATCTTTGAGATCTAAATGAGCTGGTCTCTTTGCATCTGTGTGGTTCTCGGAGAAAGTCTCTTCGGACTAACACGGCGAACGGTGATTAGAATTTTCAAAAAAGGTGATGCAAATGTTTGCGACAATTGACGTGGGACAAGTCTACTCTATACCTGGGAAGCTACTTTCTCACATTATTCTCAAACACATTCAATCAAAACTGGATGAAAAACTCAGAGACGAACAATATGGCTTCTGACCTAACCGCTTCTGCGCAGACCTTATATTCACCTTCCAAGCAGTCACTGAGGAAGAGTCTGACTCTTTTCACAGAGAAAGTCTTAAGATACTTTCCAATTATGGTATCCCATCGCAGATCATCAAAAGAATTTACACCATGTACCTGGATACTGAAACTATTTTTCTCAATCTTTTTAAGTTTAGGTTTTGACAGCTTCTAATTTTCGGAAATTTTTTCACGTAATACCATGTCTCCAAATAATCCTTAAAATACACTGCAAAGATCGAGTCTCAAATGATAAGATCCGAAACAATATAAACCACCCTCTTATTACAAACATCATCCACCAACGTCGATGGCAATATCTCAAGAGCGGGGGACCTTAGA
The DNA here is from genome assembly GCF_049724085.1 of Artemia sp. Qi Xiang Cuo. Taxonomy (NCBI): domain Eukaryota; kingdom Metazoa; phylum Arthropoda; class Branchiopoda; order Anostraca; family Artemiidae; genus Artemia; species Artemia sp. Qi Xiang Cuo. The sequence continues at coordinate 24,472,323 of NC_142795.1, forward strand.
ACTTCCAAGGCAATCTTCCAGTGGCACCTGCAAGATCCAGAAGGAAGGGTTGTCCCAAGAGTATGCTACGCCACACTTACCAGCCAGGTCTCCGCTCTCTTAAAACGTTCCTGCAACCCGAGTGGAAAGATATGCTGGCGGCTGCAGGATATCGTGAAGACTAGGGACTTCTAGGGACACGCCTTTGGAGGCAAAGGAAGATCGAAAGTCTAAGGTAAGGTACATAGAAGAAATAAGGTTACAGTCAGATGTGTGAATAGTTCTTGTTGAAGGTAACTTATTTTACCAGATCTTTTTGTTTCAAGAAACCATTCCTTTTACAATAAATCGGTGCAAATTCAATAAATAAAAACTCAGTAAGTTAGTAAAAATATGAAAATTACCAAATTACCATAAATTGTCGATGGAGCAAATTAGTTCATTGTTAGATGTGTGAATGCTCCTTGTTGACTGTAACCTCTTTCATCAGATGATTTTGTTTCAAAAAGATAAATTAGACGAAACTAACCACCTCTTTTATTATAAGATCATTCAAATCTTGAAATAAATAAAAATTAGGTAAGTTAACAAAATTACCTTCAATTCTTCACCGAGTAAATTAGTTTATTGTCAGTACTAAATTAGTACTTATAGACGTTAACCTCTTTTACAAGATCTTTCTTTTTCAGAAAAAAAAATGTCAAACCTAACCCTCCTTTTACAATAAGGCGGTTGAAATTCTATAATAATGAAAAATTTAATCAAGTAATAAAAGCGAACACGAATCAACAAAACTTTACAAACACTGGTTTGAGCAAATTCATTATAAAACATAACTACAGCATAAAAAACATGCAACATTCCACATCAAAAATCTCACTTCGAGCAACTAGTTCATGACCCCTTTGAAAGGTGACACCCTGAGTATGTCATCTAAAATCACTTGTTTGTTTTAACACAATTCATTGGCGCATTGTTATTAAAGCATATAATTATGCTCCCTAACAAAAAAATAAAACAATAATCGCTTAATATTCTAATAACTTCATTAAACAACTATTTACACATGAATACATATTTACAAAAAAGGAATGTTCTTCATGAGCAATTGATGGAAGTACTTTAGAAAAGAAACAATTGTACATAAAAAAGTGAAATTTAATAATTTCATAATAAGAAAAATTTTCGACTGGGCTCAAACGAGTATTAAGCAAGCAGAAATTGACACTCAGATCCGGCATGCACATAGATTTATTTTTAATTTTTTTTAGTGGGGGTGGAATGTAGCAGAACTTGGTTTAAAATTAAGAACATTTTTGAAGGGGGTCACATAGAAAAAGCAAGTTATTTGAAAATATGATAAACTATGTTAAATTTGAGGAATTGAGAGATTTCGGTGGGATAGAAGTTCACAGCTTTGATGCTCCTCCCCCACTGTCCTGCGTGCATGCTTTAAACCCATAAGGAGCAAGCTTCCCAATTACCATCTTTAAAGTATTACCTTTTTATCATTTTTTTCTTTTCTTTTTTTTACAAATGCGAGAGAAAAACTACAACGCTCAAGCAAATTGAATCCGAAATTTTCATCTTTTTCATATCTTCGATCACCATTGCTTGAAAATAAAAGTAAGCAGACTGAATTTAAGAATGTTTTCTGTGATATGTGCAAATAAATACATATTTTGTTAAAAATTGGCCTGAAAATTCTTGGAAGACAGATAGAGGAAGGGGGGTAAATGTGCAAGGATTGCACATTTATGAATTCCTGGTTTTTGAAAAATTTTCTTTCTCCTTCCCCCCCCCCCCCCAAATTTCCGTCTATTCACGCCATTCACCAATGAAAAAAAAACGACTAATAGTAAAGACAACAGTTACAGAAGAAAAAAATCTTGCCCGCGTGGGTAAAAAATACACGACTATAAATGGCTGGTGGCAATTCAGACATGCCAGAAACGGCTCCCAGCCGTTAAAAATATTTGATGGGCAAAGACAGATACAAATAATTATCGGATTCTTCAATCAGAAAAGACGAATCGTTGCCAGATTTTCACTCATAGTTTAACATTTATGCAAAATATTTCCTTCTTGAAGAAAACATCAAATTAACCAAACGAAAATTGGGGAACTACTGTGAATCATTCATGGGTATCAGAGCTCACTCCTACAATGTAAAACCCACATGCCTCTGGCACAACCTATGGGCTGAAACTGTAGCTTTTAAAAAATTTCAATATTCACGAGTAAAAAACCAAAAGGCCTGGCATAGAATCTTAATAATTATAAATATAATTGGTACATCATTTGAGGGCAATGTTTAAGATACATATTTTCCAATGATCTCAATGTCAGAAATGAAATCCGAAGGGTTGGCAACCCTGTTTTCAATGCAATTTTCCATTATTATATTATGAACACTACTTTGTTTTCAGAAATGTACGCTCAGAAACAGAAAGTCTACGTTTCATTATTCGTACCATTTTTTCCAGCCTTATTAACAGGGGCGCAATTTGAAATGGGGCAGGGGAGCAACTGCCCCTCCCAGGCATCACTACGCCCCCAGACCCCAGTTTGCCCCCCCCCCCCAGCTGAAACTTAGTTTCTGCAAAACAAATCTTGTAAAAACTAAAATAAGCCAACATAATTCAAGCATCCACAGAAACGGGTCAGGTTTCTTTAGTATATCTTTACCTTTTTTGTTACTAAATGGCTCACTTTTCAGTTTACATTACGCCGCTGCGTATTAACTTCATAATTGTCCATTTATTAATATTATTTACATTTATACAATAAATATCATCGGAAAAGCGTGGTGCCTGAGTTACATCTCTCGATAAAAGCCAACTTTTACGAGAGACATGTTTTTATTCCTTGATTTTAACATTACATTTATGCTATAGAAGCGGACAATTAAAACGGAAAGAAATTGCCCTGTAAAGCTAGCATCAGCAGCAATTTATTCCAAACTATGGCCTATAGAACCACGTCTATATGTTTGGCCAAATTTATACTAGAGATAGGAAACATTTTTCTAATTTGAAGAAATGATGTTTTAAATCTTAGCTCTCATTGGTCAAGCACAAAATTTCATGAATGAAATTTGAAAATTGTTCAACTAGAAAAATTAGGACCGGAATTCGCGATTAGTGCTGCAGTATTTTTATCGACGAGTGAGTAAATATGGCCCGGGCATAAGGCCATTCCTGGCAACTTTGTTGATCAACAATGTGTTCTGGCGAGACCTTGTTGATCAACAATCGTGTTCTAGCGACCAACAAAGGTTTTGCTGATCAACATTGTGGATGAAAACGACCCAAAAATGAAATCGTTGTTTGTCAAACTTGTTAGTCAAATTTATGCGGGAAATTTCAAGGATGCAAAACATGTGAAAAATTGTTTCTGTTTTTAAAATTTTAGAAGAGAGAAAAAAACATTTACTTTGCCATAAAGGTTGTTTTATTTATTATTAGCTTGGTCACTCACGTAAAATAAGACACAAGAAGGTAGTTCTTTTGAATTACACATTGAAGAAATTTGGTTGTGTTTAACTGACACTCTCAGAAATTGATCAGAGAGTGGAAAATTACAGGAGTAAACTTGAGTTTCATTTAAGAGAGTAAAACAATGTCCAATTGATTTTGAAAACGTTGCAGTTTATGTCCACCAATTATGAAATTTTGTGTTCTCGCGAAATTAATGTTGATCCGAGACTGCTGATAAACAAATCTGTTCTTGCGATTTTCGATCAACAATTTGTTCGCCGGAAAAGGCCTATAAGCTTCTCGAGCCAAAGGTTGTAATTCAGTGGTAAATGGTCTCTCGGCCTATTAAAACGACCATAGCAAACATTGTGGTGTTCGCACTATATTGAAGAAGTTTTAAAATCTAATTTATATTTTTAATTGAATAAAGAATAAAGAATGGATTTATGTTAATATAATAAAAAGCTAGGTAAACAAAAGCAAAACTGCCAGGATACACAGGTCGAAAACATACGTTGCTTGAGCGCTAGTTTAATTTTCAAGGGGGGGAGGGGGTGACGCTGTGTAGTTAAGTTGAAGATTAAAGAAATTCCATATTTTATGGAGAAATTTCACTTACGAACGAACTGGTTTTGGTCGACCCTGCATGTGTATTTACGGCCATATTAAAAACCGCCATAACTAATATTTTCTCGTGTGAGTCAACTGCTCTTACAGGCCTAGACATCTTTTGTCTCAAAACAAAATTTACAGTACTTATTTAGTAGCCGGGCAATAGGTGAGAAGTCAAGTTTGGTTAATGCTAATGAAATAAAACAATGTACGATAAAAATATAATAGTTTAGAAACAAATTTTGGCTATATATTTGCATATTAGGAGGTGGGGTGGGAGTAAAGCATAGCATAAATTAAATACGTAACCTAACCTAGGTAACATTTTTTACCCCTTTAATCCCAAAAAACTAAAGTTTAGATATTTTTCACAGAGTGAGCAATACCTCACTAGGCAGCGGAAACCTGTTTTTCAATATGTTCTTTGAGATTCTATATGCGGTTCTTCTCGCGTGCGGCCCGGCTACTAAATAAGTACCAAATTTACAAACAGTTCTCAGTTGTGATTAAATACATAGCATCAATTAGACTCCAATTGTCGGTAGAATTAAGAAAGCCAAGGGGATTTAGATTCCTTATGAGTGACTTGTACATAATGAACTGGCCTTCAAATTATTAAACTAACGTTTAGAGACTACAATTTTATATTTACCAATTTTGGACCCCTCCCGAGCTGTAAATTTAAAGGAAAATTAGTAATACTATAATTGCCTGTTCATAGAAATCAGAATTGGTCACAAATATTCATTTAAAGACATTTTTGAAAAAACTATTTTCAGAACTATACGTTTCACACTTTCTTTTGAGGCACAGCGTGTATTCCATCCACAAAGAAAAGAAAAAGGAATATCGCTTAAAATAGCATTATTTAGTGTCTTTGGTCTTAAGCGGTTTTGGGTACATTATGTTGTATACAATATTCATCGAACTGCGTATCAAGTACCTACAAGGGCTTAAATTACAAAAGGGTTACAAGGCCTTTAATTCAAACATTAGCTGTGATACTGCGACTTTCACGAGGTGGCTGTTGATATTTATATTATTTTGATTTTTGATATTTACGATCATTGGAAATGGTCAGACTAAAATAATTACTTCGGCAAGAATAGACCTTTTCCACAACTTCCAATTTCGAACTAAAGTTGACAGTGACCTTCAAGAACAAGCAGAAAATAATGAACCGGTTTTGGAGATTAATAGGAGAAGATAGAGAATTATGCTAAAGAAAATTCTTACACTTAGCAAAACTTCTGGAAAAAGAGTAGGCTCGTGAAGAGGAACATTTTTTTTCAATTTTTGTCAACTGGAATAATGAATTTTATATTGACATTATTGCTCAAAAACACTGGTGAGAATGAGAGTTTGTAGAATAGCCTATAAGCTAGACTTAAAAAGAGAATCCAGACGGCTAAAGGAACGCTTTTTTGGCAGCTATTGGTTTTTACCATCAAACTCAAATTAAAACCGCAGTTATAAAATAGCTTTGAATCCAAAAATCTTAATTTAACAATTACCCAAACTCTCGATAGTTTCAATTTAATGCTTTTTTTTTTTTTCGTGAGTCGTTCTTCAGGCCAATCTCGAGGTGGATGAACAGGCATCTTTTAAACCAATGACTTCTAGTAATAAATAAATAAAATGACCTAAATTCTTGATAATCTACAATTTCCGTGATCCAGACACATTTAAAATACAAAGTCGTTGATTGATTTTATTTTTAATTTAGTTATTTAAAAAAAATTTAATTTAATTTTAAACATTTATTTTAATTAGTTTTCCTTTCTTTCAGAATTCGCGATAGGTTTCATTCTAGACAGTTCTATAATCCAACTTTGCTTCCCCTTGACGTTCGCTATTGGCAGTTAAGACATGGCATAGCCGCCCTTTAATATCATTTAAAACTAACAGATAAGTATCTCGTACAGAATATCAAAATCGGTGCATTGACTCTGATGTTGAAAATCGATGATGCGTCGAAGACAAAGGACCAAGGAATGTATACAAATAGAAATGAAAGTACATGAAAAATTAAAAAAAAAGAAAAAAAAATCTAGTGGTGGTTTCCAGAATTACTTATTTTCAATGTTACCATATAAAAATATTTCACTAATTATAGGTGCTTTGTCATGATAGATGTACGAATGTAAAACTTAAAAGGTGACACAATAAAATATTATTAAAAATCTAGAAAGGAAGTTTATATCCCTTAAAGTGTTTTTTTATTTTGTGTTTATACATACTCAAATTCAATGTCCAGCTTTTGAAGTGGGTATTTGGTAATACCCGCGCCACAAAATAACTCCGAACAAATATAGGGATTGTAAATTTGATTTCATATATATGTAAAAGGTCATTTAATTGAACAAAGAACTAAAATGCACCATTATTTACCAGTATTAATTACCCAGTGTCTGACCATGAAACAGAATATTTTGTGGAATACGCTGCCCACATTGGTTAGATTGAAGCCATTAATGGCCGCCAAAATCATGCCCGTTGGGAGGAGAGGTCCATCCTGGATATTTGAAGCACCAACCTTGGCGCAAAAAGAATTTCCTTGAGGTGCAATTCGAGGTGGGAAAAAGAAGCTCTCTTGCTAATATCAGTTCTGAGGATCAAATACCGCTTACCGCTGATGTCTGGCAAAAGGTAGGTGACTCTTCCCTTTTCTTTTGATTGGCGAATTGTCCCCCCAGGAAGAAGGAAAAACAATGATAACTTTGAAAATACCATGGAGGACTTTTCTAAAAAGGGAAAAAGGAATGAACAAGCACTATCTCAAAATACCACGCCCGAGGTGGACACTGATAGCCAAGCTTTTATTGATGCAATATAGATTTTTTTTTGGGGGGGGGGGGGTGAAGGAAATGTGTCTTTGTGGCCTGAGCCTCTACTGTTCGGTTGGTCCACCCATAATAATAATGATAATAACCCTAACAGAGGCTTTCATTTGGTTTTTCAAGGCAAAGTTTAGAAGGTAGCACCAGGATGACATTCAAACATTGCGTTATTAGTCGCACACTATTAAGGTGCCATTCTCTGATGTCACTGGGATAACTTCACCTGAGAAAGGCAAATGATGACGATGCTCAATATCCAAGAATCTTAGACTATTATTCGAATATTCTATGTCTTTTCTTTCTGAACAGATTACAACTTATTTAGCCAAATCTGAGGTTATATTACCTATGCCTTTGTAGGCAGGATACCCACACAGCCAATCATCTATATACTGCCCCAGGAGCATATGATTCATCCAGTTTTTTAGCAGGGTGATATTACCCAACATTTGAGTCTGGTCGCATTAGGTATTTGATCGAAGGTAAGAATATGTAAAATATTTGAATCTCTAGAACAATTTACTGATTTCACTCTAAAACTAATACCGTCCAGATTTGAAGTTCACTTTAAACTAGCTTGACCGTGCTTAAAATACTTATTTTTTCATGAAACATATCGTTTTCTATGTAAAATAAATATTTACTTTGACCTATTAATGGTTTTGAAATAAACTTGGTTTTTAAAATAAACTTGGTTTTTAAGTTCGAAATTTGAACAACAGCCCATCCAATTTGGAAGATCGTCACAAACGCAGCATAGTATATTGAGTTGATACGGTTGTCAACTAAAACAAAAATAAAAACGGCAAAAGAGGTAAACAATTGGAAAAACATAGAAAATTATGGGAAACTTCGCAAAATCAAGGTTTCGTAGGGAGGTCCAGACCCGAAAGCTCCACCCCTGTGAATGTGGCATAAAGTCTTATCAGCTAGTCATATGCTTAGATAACCATGCAAATCGACACTTAAAGGCATCGTGAATGTTCTTGAATTCTTCCAAAGCTGGTGTGATTGTCCTTAAATTCATGATCAATCTGGAGTATCATTTGGGCTTTTGCGACGTCAGCACGGAACGCTCCAGTGAGAGTTGATGATGCAATTGACACAGTCCGGCCGATTTTTTCGGTAATGCTAAGACTGGCTTCGATAAGTCGCCTAAAATAAGAAGTAATTAATAAAACACATATTAGGTAACAAGATATTAAGCACTTTTGTGTAATCAAATTTCAGATATCTTTATTTTAGATTAAATAAAAAAAAAAAACAAGTTTTTTAAACTGAAAGTAAGGAGCGACATTAAAACTTAAAACGAACAGAAGGTCTTCCGTATATGAAAGGGGCTTTCCCCTCCTCAACGCCTCGCTCTTTACGCTAAAGTTTTTTATTGTTTTAAAAAATAAAGTTGTGAGACAGAGTCAAAATTTAGCGTAAAGAGCGAGGCGTTGTGGAGGGGACAGCCCCTTTCATATACGGAATAATTTCTGTTCGTTTTAAGTTTTAATGTCACTCCTTACTTTCAGTTTTAAAAAACTTTTTTTTTTATTTAATTTCTGATCGTTTTTTAGTTAATGCAGCTTTTATTTGCATCAAAATTTTACTTTTCTTTTGATAAATGGATGTCTTTACAAATTAACTTACGTAACTAACTTCTATATTCGTATATTTTTCTTCTGGCAAAAAATACAAAGTTGCAGATTTTTGCAGATATGAACTTGAAACCTATGTAATAGGGTTTTATGATACGCTGAATCTGACGGTATGATTTTCATTAAAATTCTTTCACTTGTAGGGGATGTTTCCCCCTCTTTAAAAAATCGAGTAAATTTTCTCAGGCTCGTAGCCTTTGATGAGTAATACTAAACTTAATAAAATTTATATATTTAGAATCAGTATTATAAACACATTCTTTTGATTTATTTATTGACAGAATAATTCAATTTTTAATAGTTTTAATTACTGTTGATCAGTATTACCTGTTTCTTCTTCGTTTTTTTTTTATTACTTAGATTTTAATACTTATATAAGGGGGTTCTCCCAGGAGTCAAAAAGTTTATTTGTGAGGTATAATTTATAGCTATTTATTAATAAAAAAAACCTGAAAAGAAAATTCCGGTTAATTATAATAGATAAATCTTTTGAAAGCACTAAAAAAAACTGTAGCGTAAAGAGCGAGGTATTGACTTGGGGGAGAACCCCTCACATACGTTATAATTTCTGTTCGTTTTAAGTTCTAATATTCCTTCTTACATTTCAGTTGAAAAAACTTGTTTTTTTTATTTAATTTCTGCTCGTTTTTTAAATAATGCTTGGAAATCCGGCGCCCCCTTCATTGACATGTCCCTTCCCCCAAAGAAACATCCTCTACGGACATATTCTCCAGAGTAACCCCCTCCTCTAGCCCCCCCCCCCTCCAGAAAAAATCCTTCCTGAAAATGGTTGTATACTTCCCAATAACCAATAAATAATGCTGGCAACTCCGGCGCCCCCTCCATGGCAATTTCCCTTCCCCCATGAAAACTTCCTTCATGAACAGATCCTCCAACATAACCCCCGACCCACCCGTCCCTCCCCCAACCAGAAAAAAAACCTCCTGAAAACTTCTGTATACTTCCGAATAACCAATACTATATGCTAAGATTGGGCAAAGTTCATAACTTTTAGCCCTCCCTCTGGGTACTTCGGAGGATTAAGTCATCCTAAAAGACATATTTATCATATTTTCGACCATACTGAACAAAATGACTATCTCAAAATTTTGATCGGGTGACTTTGAGAAAAAAATAAGCGTGGGAGGGGGCCTAGTTGCCCTCCATTTTTTCTGGTCACTTAAAAAGGGCACAAGAACTTTTAATTTCCATTCCAATGAGCCCTCTCACGATATTCTAGGACAACTGGGTCGATACGATCACCCCTGGGAAAAAAAACAAAAAACAAATGAACACGCACCCGTGATCTTTCTTCTGGCAAAAAATGGAAAATTCCACATTTTTGTAGATAGGAGCTTGAAACCTCTACAGTAGGGTTCTCTGATACGCTGAATATGATGGTGTGATTTTCATTAAGGTTCTATAATTTTTAAAGGGTATTTCCCCCTTTTTTTGAAAATCAGCCAAATTTTCTTATGTGCGTAACTTTTGATGAGTAGCACTAAACTTGATGAAAGTTATATATTTGAAATCAGATTAAAATCTGATTCTTTTGATATATCTATTGGTATCAAAAACCCGTTTTCTAGAGTTTCGGTTACCATTGAGCCGGGTCGCTCCTTACTTACAGTTCGTTACCACGAACTGTTTGAAAAGATTGCTTTCAAAAATAAAGCAAGCATTAAAACATGAAAAGTTGTTAATACTTTCAAACTAACAAATTTAGCTAAAAAAAACAATATAATTACGGTATTCGAAACTTGTCCACCAAATTTAGCTAAAAATGTCAAATAGTTTATTAGCAGCACCTAAACCCTCAATTTAAAATTCAGATGTTGTCCAGGGAAAAAAATCTTCATGCAAATCAATTCACACCTAATATAAAATTCCCTTAAAATTTCGAATTAAAAAAAATGATTCGAGGTGAAATGCTCAAAATAAAAATACTTTAACACATATTCGCGGGTACTTTCACAGAGGCAGTTCAGTTTTGGCAATTCTTTTGTTTTTTTAGTTTCCATTACAGATTTTAGGACCTATTCAAATTTTCATTTTATTTTCTTGGTTCTTTCAGTCTGTTCCACTCCATTTTTATTTCGTCTTACTATTTAAAGCTCGTATTTTCTCTCAGTGAAATTTTGGTCAAATTTTCTTGGCAGTAATAATCCGCCAAACCTAATTGAGAGGGTATATCATACAAGGCATATTATTCCAATTTTTTCCTGCCTAGTATTAACTGTAATTTCCTCATATTTTTACCTGCATTCAAAGATCAAATTTTATCAAATCTAGGCTATCGAGCTCGTTATTTACGTTCTTTATGTGAAACAAACACAGATTAAATTAGTTCCGTAAATATTTCAGAAGTATTGATACAACATATACATTAGACAAAATAAAACTTTTGATCTCCCTCCCTCCGGCATTACCTTAACTCGTGTCCAAAGCAAACCTATGGTCAGGGGTTGACTTTGCTAAAAACATAACGAACTGATTTATCAAGCATGAAAAGGGGAATCCAATGTTAGATTCGCCAACATTTGTTTTAAATAAACTTGTTTAATTTTCATGAATTTTATATTTAGAACATGATTGTTGTTGTTTGATATTTTTTCTATATCTTAATGCGTTGACCATGAAATGGCACTTGCTACTCTGGATGTTCGTTGTTGTTGTTTTTCCTAACTCTTTTATTATTTCTTTGACATTTTTATTAATTAATTTTTTTTTTATTATTATCGTTTTTGTTTAATTACTATTTATTGCATTATTATTTTTAAACTGATTTGATCTTATACTATAGACCATTAAACAATATTGATAAACTATTCTTTCGAAAAAATGTATTTGAAGTCTATTTACTTCTTGACTTTTGTCTTAGGAAAATGACAACTGAGACATGATAAGTACCTTCGAAGGGAAAAATTGGTATTAATGCTTAGAATGCCCAAAAAATATTCCTGAAATCTTGACTTTTTATGGCACTAACTTGTCAATATTCACTCAGTGAACACCAGAATAAAATTCTGATTTTAAATCTAACGTTTGACTTTTCTCTGCAATATCTTTTTCAGTAAATTCTTCAAAACAACTCCTCAGTCAAGACATCAAAAATATTTGCAAAACAAAGAAATGACAATGTATAAATAACGAACAAGACTTGTAATTAAGACAATGGAACAAATATATGTATATACTACAAAAAGCCCTAATATTTTGGCTTGACATCCAGAAGCCTTTATCAACAGAAAAACTAGAATTTACAGCTTTTACCTTGTCATTTATCATTTAATCTCATCTTATTTATAAATGGAAAGACACCGTGGTCTCAGAAATATTGAATATATGCTTAAAAAATCCCTTTTTTTCAATGATAATATAATCCTAAAAATCTTTTTCTGTCTCTTTATTTGACCACAGAAGCTTGCAAGCACTACTATCAAAGGATCAAGGTAGTAGTGACAAACTTCTGGTGATGCCCCTGAGAGTTGATTTTACGTATAAGACGATTAGACGAGACCGTACAAGACGTATAAGAACGTAGAGGACGATTAGATTAGAAAAGACCACACCCCTTTTCTCCTCCTTTCTCCGTCTTACGTATAAGACGATTAGACGAGACCGTACAAGACGTATGAGAACGTACAGGACGATTAGATTAGAAAAGACACACATTCTTTTCTCCTCCTTTCTCCGTCTTACGTATAAGACGATTAGACGAGACCGTACAAGACGTATAAGAACGTAGAGGACGATTAGATAAGAAAAGACCACACCCCTTTTCTCCGTCTTACGCATAAGACGATTAGAAAAGACCACACCCCTTTTCTCCTCCTTTCTCTGTCTTACGTATAAGACGATTAGACAAGACCGTACAAGACGTATAGGAACGTAGAGGAAAATTAGAAAAGACCACACCCCTTTTCTCCTCCCTAGCTGATAGCCATTCCAAATATGTAACTGATTATTATTTTAATACTAAGATTAGAAATAATAATAATAAAAAAAATACAACAGTCTTCTACTTAGCATTATTAGGGCTATTTACCTTATTCCTGTAATTGCCCAAAAGTGAATTGTTTCCAAAACTAAAGATCTTTCTTATATTAAGACAAGACTCGAGAGTCAGAAACAGAGGCTCAGATACAAAGCTGGGTAAAAATATTTAGTATAGGTTATTGAATACTTACTAATAGCATATAGGCCAGTGGTGGGTTGTTTATTTTTTCCTGGCGACACAGCGTATGAATGTCGGTTGACAGCTTTTGCAAAGAGTTGCTTGCTGAAATTCTGCTGCTCCGAAGCTGCCTCCACAGGTAAGGGAGGAAGAGGAGTTGTGGCCGGGTCAAAGGGCTTCTCATTTGAGGTTAGGCTGCAATGAGAAGTTTGTTCAATGTTTTTCTATGTAGTAATGAAGCTATCGTTAAAGTCTTTACCCCGACAGGGAGTTGAACTCATTCGTTTAGGATGGAATCGCCTTTTTAATAGGATAAGCAAGAAATTACAGTGGGGCATAACCAAGGCTACACCCGGGATTTTGGTTCTGCGAGGGGGATGGCAAAGAAAGTGTACCCTTTTTTTACCGTTTGACCATAAAGTTTTGAATGGTTGATTAATTTTATTTAATTTTCAATATTTCTGGGAGAGGATCAAGTGAACCCCTTCCTAAGGTAAAACTTTGGGAAAAGCTATGTAGATTTTTTACAGCCCAAATGGACCATAAAGCGAATAAATTAGAACATTGCCTGCCCCTACAGGTAGCAGAGCAAGAGCAGTAGTAGATAGCTCAGAGGGCTTCTCATTTGAGGTTATAAAGCAATAAAAAGTTTTCTCAGCATTTGTCTATGCATTAATAGAATTCCTTTTTCGAGCCTTTGCCCCTAGGACGAGGGAGTTGTCTGCTTTAATATGGAACAATGTTTTTTTTAATAGAAGTGAACCGAACACTCACCCACATTAACTTCATGGTCTAGAGAAATTTCAATATTTTCATTGGAAAAAAAAAAAAAAAAAATGTGGAGTTCAGCAACCGTCAATCCTAAACCACAAGTTTTGCACCACCTTAATTGATGTTAAAACTACTTTCGTTCAATTAGACAGTAACTACAAAACTTGTTAAATATTCATACTTAACCTAAAATGTTTGTGTGAAATATATCATATGAACATTCTTTTTTCGGAATTTGAAAATAAAGTTTTACTGATTACCAAACTAAACTTAAGTGTTAAACTTCTTTCTAAATAACTGAGGTGATTACAATATATAAAGTTTTGATTTTTTTTTTTTTTTTGCATTAATAAAAATTAGCCCGGAGAAAAAAATAGACCTCAGCTTTTCTTTTCTATTTAAAAAGGGGGTTGGGACTATATTACCAAAAAATTCCATATGAAGCTTTAGTTAATCTTTATTGTAAAATAATCTTTTAAGTTTGTCTACTGAAACATTCAATCACAACTTCAAAGAGGGGGATCCATACCATTGTCTTAGGGGAAAGTTAGATGTTAAAGAGAATGTGACCTAAGAAAATTTTTAAACGTAAAATATAAAAATATGAAACATTAAAAATCATAGGAAAAAAACATAAATATAAAAATATAAAATCATATTGAAAAGACATAGCCACAAAAAAATTAAATATAAAAATATAAATATCAAACTTTTTTGAAAGAAAATGGATTTTCTTCTCGTTATTTTGGAAAGGTTTAAACATTATTAAAAATTTTACAATTGCCAATAATAATACCGAGATCAATTCTGAACTAATCTGATAGTATCACTGAATGCGTCTAAGGTCCATTTTTGTTCATTTTTTTAGCCATTCCAGATTACCCCGTCAATTTTGCGGTCATTTCGATTAGCCCTTCCCAATTTTCCCATCATTTTTCTGTGGGCAGCTAAGTATGGCCTTAGGATGGTACTTGGTGTTACGACGAGTTGTCATTATCAGCAGTAGCATTACTAGAACAGGAAATAGAAAGGGGAGAAAGAGAAAAAGATTTAATAGACAAAGGTTCACCACAGCTCCACACAAAAGTACTGCAAACTTAGAATATTAATTACCTTGATGGAGTAGTTTGCTTCACAACAAGAACTGGCTTTGGTATGGGTCGTGACTGCCCTGGAATGGGGGGTAGTGGCTGATTCTGAATCGAAGACTTAGGTAGTGTATCCGTTTTCGAAGCAGATGTGGCTTTTGGCAAGGTATCTCCTAGAAAAAGAAACATAACTATGAATTACAAATAAGAAACGGGGGGAAAATACAAGCATTTCCTTGTCCCTAGTTATTGTAGGCGCACTAATGAATAAGTAAAAGTTCTAGAAAGGTACTAAATCAGCATTATTCTTTGATAAATTCCCTTGTTTCTTTCTAATGAATATTTCTATCTAATACGTATATTTTATAGGTACTTTACTAATGAGCACATGGAAGTTTTAGAAAGGCACTAAAATGGGCTTTGCTCTTTGATAAATTCCCTTGTTTCTTTCTAATGAATATTTCTGTCTAATCCGTATATTTTATACGTGCTTTACTAATGAGCAAATGGAAGTTTTAGAAAGAAATTAAAATCCCCTTTTCTCTTAGATAAATCCCCTTACTTTTTTCTAATGAACATAATTTCGAACATACAGCGACGACAGTCAAATTCCTCATTAAAAGTCCATTAATCCTGTCTCTAAGTCTAGTATTTCTATCAGTTCCTTGACCTTTAATGGTCGAGTTCTTTGTTCTAATAAATCGCTAAATAGCTACTCAATCAATTTCCTAAAAAAAAAAAAAAAAAAAAAAAAAAAAAAAAAAAATGAACATAGCGTGGACTTATATTATTTTAAATAATTGCGAAATGATTAAAAATGTATTGTCACGTGCAACAGTGTCAGCTATGCTACAGTTTAGGAAGCTTAAAGGGTTGAAGTCCCCTAAATTTTTTTTTACAAAAGAAGAAGTGTCCGAAATAATACAGGAAACTTGGTATTGTGGTAATTTTAATAGTTATCTATATTAATAGTTATAATTTTAATAGTTTAATAATTAACGGATTAATTCACCAAGATTAGCGTGAAACCCTTGCCTAAACTTTTTAAGATCTTAAAATGGGGGGCTTAGAGGGTTGGAGTCCCCTAAGAAATCTCTTATAATGATATTTTGAAAACAAATTTGTGAGAACTTCAAAAAATACCTGCAAAACCCTCGAAAACACCACCGGATCGAAATGAAAAGTAAACCATTGGAATTACCATTGCCGAAGGCCTCATAGAGGAAACTTGTAGCCCCATCCCCAACCCTAAGCAACAAGGAAAATCACTATTTTGCAGGGGTAGCATTGATGTTTTTTTATTTATTTTTGTTTTTTTTATTTTTTTCTAGTAAGGTACTGGAACAATATAGACAGTTGTTTAAGGGTTAATTTGAAATGAAGTTACAATATCTAGTGCCTTTTTATTATTAGCAAAGATTGAGTAGTTCCAATAGAAAGCTTCATATTTGTCCTGATTGATTTTAGGTTTCTTTAGATGCTTCTTTCATGCTTGGCAGGTAAGAACTGGAAATATTGTCAAGATATTCAATTTTTATAGATAGATTCTTTTATGATCACTTTTTTTTATTTTACTATCATATATGTATGTTCTTTAAGCATTACTAAGACATCTCGGGTCTTACCACAGAAAAATACTATTTGATATCATATTCAGTGTCGTTACTAGCCAAAATGTTTGGAGGGGGGGGGGGGGAAGGAAGTCAGAAATTTTACTGACTGGCTGGTCATTTTTACTGTTTTTTGTCAATAATTAGTATAATGTCCGTTTCGAACACAACACGTAAAATGACTGCAGGAGTCGGTAAAAAATGCATTTACAGACCGAGATGTAGATTTTGGTACATATCATGTCACTTTTTTAATGCTGTCCATTTAACAAAATAGAAAATCGTGGCACCATCTGTAAAATTACGGCAGGAGTCGGTAAAACTGCTGCGTTTACCGACCAAGTTCAAAATTTCTTTATATGACAGTATTTCTGTAGATGTCAGTAT
This sequence comes from Artemia sp. Qi Xiang Cuo, assembly GCF_049724085.1. Lineage (NCBI taxonomy): Eukaryota > Metazoa > Arthropoda > Branchiopoda > Anostraca > Artemiidae > Artemia > Artemia sp. Qi Xiang Cuo. The sequence goes on from NC_142795.1 coordinate 24,488,912, forward strand.
TCTCGTGGTCTCTATTGAACCGAACAAAACGTTTTATCGACATTTTTTTAACCGAGTGACCGAAAACATTGGGTGGGGGCGTCCCCTCCCACCCATACGTGGCGGCCCTGATCATATTTACGTATTTACATTTTAAACAAATAAAAACAACAAAGTTTCACAGCTTTTGGAAGGAAATTTTTTCCCATAGGTACCACCATTTAAAAGTAACCAAGCTCAAGGGTATTTAATACGGGTTCATATGATAATATCAAACCACTAAAAATACACATGATTTTAAAGTTTAAAAACCTTTGGGTGAGACAATTTTTTTAAAAGGGCAAAAAAAAAAAATTATACTTAATTTTTTTTCTCTATTGTAGTCCGCTGTTTATATTACTGTATTAGTGAATTATAAATGAATCGTTATCATTATTAACTTGATTTTCCTCCTCATAAGAATCCAATACACATAAATATATATACTCAGTGCACGTTATTGGGCCACTAGTAAAACCACAGCAAATGTTCTAGCGTTTTTTTGTTTTGTTTTTTTTGTTTGTTTGTTTTTTAAGGGAACATCAATCAGAAACTTAAACTACGTGTTGAAAAAAAAATTTACTTATTCATAGTTACCCACTAAGTAGAGACCTAAAATTTGTTCAATGAACCCTTAAAGGGAGGGGGGAGGAAGATCAGAGAGTTTGAGGGGGTCCAAGAAAAAAAGTACATTTTAAAGCCACTAATCCCTAATTTTTTTTAGACAGAGAGGGTTCCTTATCACTATTTCCAGAGGAGAATTCTACACCTTATTTTCTGGAAACAGTACAATAGATCATATTCAATATGGTCTTTTCAATTAGTTACAGAAAACGTTTTTATATTATTTCCAACATTAGATTTGACATACCAATACAAGTGCACTTAACTGTTTCTATACCCTCCTCGCTCACTCATTATTGAGACCCACGAATGCCCACAATAGAAAGCAATGCTGCAAGCCTTAAAATGAAAGTTAAAAAGAAAAAATCTACTCACCATGTCTCAACACATCAGTGGAACCTCGTTTAGTACCCTCTATATCATTAATGAGCCCTGGCACAGATTTCGAAGCAAGGCCGAGGAAGTCTTTCCTAGGGAATTGCAGAGATGGGTCGTTGCAGAGGGCATTTAATAAAGGGAGATCTTTAGTCTTCGTCTGTTCAATAATTGTTTTAAAGTCGAGAGACGAAGCGCTTAGTCGATTATTCAGATCCGGTTTGGCTGATGACTTACGATGTGAATGGGGGAGCTATAACAAAATTCAAGAATAAAATTCAGTACGCTGCAGTAAAGCCATCTGTAATTTGGCTCAACAATGCCGTCAACAATTACAAGACAATTATAAAACGATATAACGATTTATATTTACAACGAATTATATAGAACGAACGACTATTAAAAGAACTTTTATACGACTACGACATGACCTGTTGAAATACTAGGTTTACTTCCATTCGGTAGCCCTGAAAAAACAACGATTGGTAAGATATCTGACTTTATATTATTACTGATTGGGTATTGTTCTGTCCAGCCATTTACAAGAACACGTGTGATGACTTAGCTACTCAATTCATTTACAAAAGCACACGGTTAGATATGAATTCGTTGTTATTTATAACAGGTCACACCTGGGGAAGTTATGTTGGGTCGAATAAGCAGCCTTTGTAATGCTGAAAAGCACTCTTCATCAGTTACTTCACTTACTGATACAACCACGTTACAACTTTTTTTTATAGGGTTAACAGTCGCGATAAAACTTTTTTTTTAATATTCCATACACAATAGTATCTCTGAATTCACCAAGACCAACTGCTTATGTTTAAAAACAAAGAAAGGTTGTCTGGAAAGCTAATTTTTATCCTAAATAGCCTTATATGAGAAGCTTGAGCGATTTGAGTGTTATAGTCACCAAATGGGGGAAGGAGGATTCCCCCTATATTTGGTTTCATAAAAAGCAACAAAGAAGTACCCCCCACCCCCTCCTTGAAAAACTTTTTCACTCCGAGACTTTCGCAAAATGGCGCCCCTAGCCAAGGTAGATTAAAAAAAAGGAAAAATATATCACATACAAAATACGGGCAACATAAATTAATATAGCGAAAGAAACAAGAATTAAAATAATTTCTGAATTCACTTAGCCCAACGGCTTATCTTTAAAAAAAATAAAGGAAATTCATCTGGACAGCAATCTTTTACCGTTCACAGCTTCACGAGAAGTTTATACAATTTGAGCGCTAAAGTTAGTGGCCCCAAATGGGGAGAGGGGATTCCCACTAAATCTGGTTTTCACTAAAGAAGAAAATCCAAGTTTCTCCAGATTTCCTCCAGATTTTGAAGAATATATTTTCGCATCTTCATTAAAAACACAAAAAAGCTTCCCCCTACATTTTCAAGAATTGGCAGCCAAGGCAGTTAAAAACAAAATTAACAAAATATGGCCAATATAAATATATACAGTAAAAGAACTAAGAATAAAAATTTTGCACATAAAATAAGACTTGTTTGCAAAAAATAAACATTACAAGTCCAGATGGGCCGAATTTGCATTTCAGAATCAAATATATGACAGGATTGGTATAAAAAAAAACCAGAAACATATGTACATATGTTAAAAAGATCAAAAACAATTAAAACTAATCAAATTTATAAAAAAAGAATAAACGGGTTAATAAAACCCCAAAGAAGGGTAAACAAGGAAAGTGGGATGAATAACAAGGAAGAGGGAAAATGTTGGAATGATTTATGAATTTTCCTTTGGTAATGTAGAAGACAAAAGTTTTAAAGAAATTTTGTATAAAATACACTAAGCAAATAGGAAGTTCAAAATAAATAATATAAACTTTACATAATGAATGGTAAAACTGGGGAAGAAGGGGGTGGAGCTCCAATTATTTAAAGTATCATACATGTAGGAGAAAAGTTCTATTTTTCCGTGGAAATTTTTATTAGAGTAAAAATTAGGATTTTGGTTGAAGCAGAATGAGGGTACCAGGGCCTAAGGGGGAGGGGGAATGTGAACAACATCTGAGAAGAATTGAAAATAGATATCCTCCCTCAAGGTACTAACTATTACCGCTTCAGCAGTCAATCGTTATTGAGCTTTTTAGCATCAGTATCCGAGAGGGACTAATATTTGTTGGCGGCTATGTTACCGTGAATGTCGACATTCACTGTTAAATGTACCGACATTCACCGTCATGTACCGGTAAATGACGGTAAAAAAACAAACATTTTTTTTTCTCCTTGGATTTCATCAGCGCTGCCAGTCAACTTTTTCAATTATATGCAAGGTGACATGGTTTGATGGTGACAGGTTAGGTTAGGGTTTTAACTCACTTCTGAGATATATAACCAAATTTAACCTAGCCTAGCTTAAACTTTTACCGTCAAAGCTTGCATAAGACAGAAAAAGCTGATTCGCATAGCTAATAGAATTCAAGCAGAGAAAAAGAAATTTCGTATATTCACCGGTGAATGTCGACATCAACCAGATTTCGGGCATCCACAGTAACACCTACATAAAAAACAAGTTTTCGAACTACGGGCGCACTTTTCCGGCATATACAAAAACTCTGTTTATAAATATTATCTATCCTTAGTCTCAGGCCTTTCTTTCCAAAAGGTTATCAATTTAGTCCATAAATTTTTTTATATGTTTGATGATCCTGGGCAAAAAAATCAAATAAATTTTTTTTTTGACTTATTAATCACCAAGCGCCCCCTCCTAACTCAAATATGAGCAAAAACAACCGAATCAAAGCGAAAAATTGAATTAAAAAGTTGACAATTTCCCAGCCATGACTCTCAAGCTATGGCACTCAGAGCAACTGCCCCATTTACCACCCCTCACCTGGTAGGAACGGCTCTGAGTACTTCTATGTGAAAAAGATAAAACGCATGCTTACTGTGCAAGTTCTCTGTTGTACTTTAACCTCTTCCTGTTTTAGAGAGGGCAATTTTTGGACAGTTTGTACTTTGTGAATGCTCAAGTTACTTCTCTGATGAGATAAGCCAGTCGTAAACTTTTGTTGTTTAAATCCATCAGGAGGTGGGACAAGCTGAGGCAAGTTTGCAGTACTAGGCGCACTCTACAAATAAGAAATACTACGTCATAGCTTCATAATTAAACTGCATTAGGAATTAGCTGCAAGAGGAACGCACATTTTCCAAAACCCGTGTTGAACCTGAGTTTAACACAGGTGCTTATAAACATGTTCAATCCAATTTCAGCCAAAAAAGAATTAATAATACAATTCACGTCAATTTTTCTCTATTACTATATTTACATTGATGCCTAAACTGATGCATTAGGTACAACAGAGGACATCTGATTTAACCATAATCTACAAGTGGTAAATATTAAGGAGGAGAAAGGGTAGGACGGGGTCTACAGGAGGGGCGAATTACCTTTATCCAAAATGTATCTTGATCCACTTAAATTTTAAGTTATGCTGATGACCTTGCTGCGTTGATTACTTGTACCACTACAATTAGTATATTAACAAAGATTTGTGAGTTATCCTGCTGGTCATGACATTCTGTACAACCCTAAGAAGACGAATTGTGTATGTTCTAGCCCAGCAGAGTTTTGGGTGCTCCTTATCCAACCGGTTAGATTACGTGGTAATGGTAGAGAAATTCTTTTACAGATGTATTTTTTTTAATGAGCATTTGCTGATGCCTCTGTTCACCATATTTTGAGGTCAGTCTATCTTACAATCTTCTGATTCGTTATTTTTAGTTATTTCTCAAGTGATAAAAAAAACATATTCTTTGTTGTTCTTACTGTACCAAAATTTTAGGACTGTCTATTGTTTGCAACCACACATAAGTTGCCTCGCCATGCAATTACTATTAGAACATTTCTGAATTTTCAGTACCTAATTTTCATGAGGTCTATGTAGCCTCCTATCTTTCCCTCCGAAATAGACTAATTTCTTCTACAACGAGTCGGTTCTATGGAATTTGCTCCAATTTTAAGGTACGTGTTCCCTCTAAGACAAGCAATTTTGCGACCCACATGCAACTGTAACTTGCACCAAAAGGACAAGATAGTTATATCATTGGATTCATTACTCTCAAATCTATCCATTCACCGAACCAGAATTATGATATTTCTTACATTTTCTCTTGGAGAAGAATCTAAATTTGCTTAAAACCTTAAGGCATTCAAATTTGATTTTGAAGAAGTACTACGAGCCTTTTGAAAGTAACAGAGCCATTATTGGGCTCTATCCTTTTTTGTCTTCTAAAGTATAGTTTTTTGAATGGAATAATATATTGTTTTCTATACAGTTTCCCGTTTCTATCTTCCACTGATTAGCATACTCCTATTTTGCATAATTTAGCTGTAAATTCAGTAGACGAAATAACAGACATACTTTTATGATAAATATTTATTTATAGCAGACTTATCTATAATAGACTTATATATATTTTATTACTATGAATTTATAATTCATAGTAATAATAAAACATTAATAAAAAAAGAAGATAAAAATAATATCATTTATAGTAATATGAAATTGCACAAGGTGTGAGGGTAGATGCAGACCTAAAGTTGGTTCTAGAACTCAACTAATTTCAGAAAATCATACCAAAAATAGATTAAGAAGTGGGATTTGCAGCCCTGTTTGTACTTATATTGGCTGACACTAGCAAACAGTTCTAGGTTTTCCTACTTGGATTTTTAGCTAGAATCGCATGTAAATGCCGCTTATGACAGAGCAAAGGGATTACTAAATCCTTTAGAGGATTTAAGACGATCAAGTTTAAAATCTACGAAGAAATTGTCCTCGTTGGATGAGCATTGCTCAATGAGTGCGAGGGACTCCTATTTAACGGGATGCAGGAACTTGTACCAACTATACTCAGGAGTAAATTCCAGACAGAAATTATTCCTGGGATATCTTTCCAGAAATAATTTCCTCAGAAATTATTTTCAATGCCAAAAATGTTAAACAGACAATCAGACGTTATTAAATTGACAGTCAGGCACACTCGACAGTTTTATATAATTTTTAAAATAACTAAATTTGATTAAAGATAGCAATAACACAATTTCGGTGGAAGCATACACTGCATCGTGATAAAAAAATAAAATGACGAACATAAAAATACTTTTGAGCATTAAATTCACTTGGTATAGTTTTTACTACTATAAATATTAGTAACAACTCACCGCAGCACCAAGCCACTCGAGGATAACACAGCTACGTGCGCTCCTCCTCCATGCCAATCTATTCAAAGCCTCCCTTTTTACACCCTCCCAGGAAGTTCCCAATTCCTTTAAATCTTTCTTTATAACGTCCTTCCACCCGAGACGAGGACGACCTGCTTTCCGTTAGCCCTAGACGATAGGGCAAAAAGGACAATCTTCCGCAATCTGTCATCCTTCAAATCCACACAACGTGCCCTAGCTATCTCAACCTTTCTTTCATTATAGCCCTAGAAAGTGGGATTGAACCACATTTTTCGTACAGCCTACTGTTTGAAATACGGTCAGTTAGATGGGGGAAACATCTAATAAATCTTCTTCCGCTTTTCGTAGCGCCCATGCTTCAGAACCATAAGGGCTGTTTTTTCACTCATCAATGTGCTAAAATCTTACATCTTTTGTCAGAAAACGCTTAAAAGTGAAATCGTCGAACTAAGATCTTACATCTTTTGTCGTTTTTATGCAAACATTTTCCTTCATTCTGCTCGGGTCAGCGGTCTGAGAACAATAATGAGTATATTCTCAAAGTTCTCTTATTAATTTTCTATATGGTAGAAAGATGACGTCTTTCACACTTCTTGCTAACATCATTTAGCTGTAAGATCTTAGAACAAAGATGAATTGAAAAAACGATAATCTTTGAATAAAGATTAAATATATTAGATGTAATATCTTTGTGCTAAAAAACGGCCCTATATTTGACCACTTTCATCACTGTAGCTTCTAATATTCTAATATAGGTTCGAAGACTTTTCCTCATATTCTTTCAAACTTTTTTTTTACTGTGAAAAAACATTCTGAGCCTTGGCTATTCTACTTTTAACATCTTCACTGCTCCCACCGTCTTTAATAATAATACTACCAAGGTAAGTGAAGCTGCCTACATGATCAATCTTTTCGTTACCCAGCGTAGCCTTTTCATCTTCACTTATTCCTAGCCTTAGTGACCTAATCTTCTTAACATTAATTTTCAAACCTATTCTAGCACCTTGAACTCGCAAAACCTCCAAAAGTGCATTCATTTTGCTCATACTTTCATCTAGGATGCATAATCTAATTCCAGGAGTGTTTTTTCTCCCCATTTGATTCCGTGATCTCCCATTACCTTTACTGTGCTCCTTAAGATAAGGTCCATCAAAATGATCGATACAAAGGGGGATAGAACACAACCCTGTATAACTACTGAGTTAATACAAAACCGGATGCTAACCTCATTTCCTACCTTAATCGCAGTAGTGTTATTCTCGTACATAGCACTAATCACTTTAATGTATTTGTCTGCTACAACATACAAGGATAAGACCTTTGCTAAAGCTCTTCTATCAACAGGATCGAACACTTACTCATAATCTATAAAACAGAAGACCAAAGGTGTTTGACAACTCAGGCACTTCTCAATTATTAACCTAAGAGTGAAAATTCGGTCGACGCATCCTCTACCTTTTCTGAAAACGCACGGTTCTTCTCTTAAAACTTTGTCAACAGCATCTCTCAATCTAACAAGTATCATATTAATAAGTAATTTGCTACCTACAGAGACCAGACTAATGCCTCGATAATTATCACACTCACTCTTATCACCTTTCTTATACAGTGGTTTGATTAAGGTTTTCCTAAAATTGTTAGGTACTTCCCCTTTTTCAAAAACCATGTTCATAACCTTCGGTAATTTATTTCTAACCTCAGAGCAACCATATTTAAGAAACCCATTTACCACATTATCAGCACTTAATATTTTTTAATCCTTTTAGTACTGTCGCTAATTCTTCTATACAAAACAAATCTTCCTTCACATCCAAGGTATCAGAAACTTTCCCATTTTCCTCTATATCTTTCCCTGCAACTCCATCTCGGTTTAGCACATTCTCAAACTATTCAGATGAAATACTAAATGAAAATCTTTTGTTAGAACATGCTAAATTAAAAATCGTTTTGAACATTTTGTGATTCACTTTTTTTTGCAAAGATTTTGATGGTGTAAAATATCGATTTTTATTTGACTCTTTTTTAAATAAGCAACAGCGAAATTTTTTTTTAAATACTCGTATGTACTTAGTTTATTTGCTGCGGCTACATATAAAGCAAGTATGAAAAAGAAATCAGCCACAATAATAAAGTTTAGAAACGAATAGAATAAAAAAGAGGGAAAAAGAGAAAAAAACATCAACAAACTAAATAACATAAGTTATTTTTTTCAAATCTAGGTGTCCAGTTATATGTATACTTTCAAATTGCTGTAATTGCTGCTGCTGCCCGGCCATTTGAAGCTGAATCAGAAGTGGTAACGATTTGCCAGGTTATATTCAACGGTAAAAAGTAATTACAAAAAGAAATTTGAAGGCAGAAAAAGGATTTCTTGACTGAAATTGGCAACAATGGGCAATCAATTTTGAGCTATCCATATATCGAACTATTTAAATGCAAAGACAGTTACACAAACCTTTTCAACATTTTCCTATCTTGAAACTAATTATAGTTCATTACATTTCTTATCAAATATGCAATTTATCAACCTTTATATTTGTACTTTTGTGAAAGAGGCAAATAAGTTAACTAGCTATTTACATACTTTATGATTTTTCTAAAACACAAACTGGTTCTTTAACATTTACACGCTTCCCTGGTTTTTGGTACAAATCAATCACGCACGGAATCTCCATTTAAATCAAGATATAATAATAAGTAACAGCTAAGAAATAATAACAACTAATAAATGTGACGAAGTAACTTACAGACTTCCTGTAAGGGGGAGGAGGTGGCACAACAAATAACGAGTCATTATTGTCACAGCTCAAGATACTATCCTCAGAGTGAACTCGATGAATAAGACCCGTCCTGGCCCTCAGAGCGGCCCTTCGTGCTTCCCCAATTGGCTCATAACTTCCAGCCAAACTGAAAAGAAGACGTAGGGATCGAAATTAGAAAGGTTTGAGCACTTAAGAAACCAATCTAAAGGTGTCCGCTAAGTTTTGAGTTCAGGTTATTTTACTTATTATTAATTATAACTAAGCTAATATACCAAAAATGAAATCTATCATAATGAAGTTCGTAAACTTAGTCATTTTTAAGTTTTATTCATTTCAATTATATATTGAAAAACTAACTTATCCACATTTTTGTTTCGTTTGTTTATATACCATGAAACCGATCAATATAGGTATTATGCCAATATTTATAGGTATTATGCTAAGTTTACGAACAATGAAGTTCGTAAACTTAGTCATTTTTAAGTTTTATTCATTTCAATTATATATTGAAAAACTAACTTATCCATATTTTTGTTTCGTTTGTTTATATACCATGAGACCGATCAATATAGGTATTATGCCAATATTTGCACGCTGTAAGTAGTGCCCAGTAATTTAAGTTGTATGTGCGTTTTGATATATTTTTATCGTTTTGCGGAAAACCATGTTTACTGCGTAAAAACAATGCTCACTAGATAAAATAAGGTATTTACATTATTGAATTTAACATAAAGAATTGCATTATTAAATTTTCCTAATAAATTAAAATGCATTTTGAAATAAAACGATTAACACACTGGTGATCATTGATCATTCCCTGGAATTGAGTTCTTATTTGTGTGTTTTTTATTCAATATAGTCAAGTCAAGTTTCTTGATCAAACAGTTCTTGGTAACGAACAGTAAGTAAGGAGCGATTCATGCTAAAAGCAACCAAAACTTTTAAAAAATGATTTTTTTATAACAGTTGACTTTTTTATGCTGATTCCAAATATAAAAAAAACATCAAGTTTAAAATTCCCTATCGAAAGCTACGAGCCAAAAACATTTGCCTGATTTTCAAAAAAAGGGAGGGGGGCAAAAAGACAAGTGTTCTTGATAAAAATCATACCATTAGATTCAGTATAGCAGAGAACATTTAACGCTAAAGCCGTGATTCCCAACGCGGGGCGCAGGTCGCGCCACGCCACGCTAAAGTTTACACTTTGAAGCTCAACACTTTACGCGTTGAAAACTCTTTTCGGTCCAATCCAACGGCTCTTGTGTTTGAGTAGTCATTCTTAAAGATTTGGGACAAAAAGTCAAACTTTAGCGGTATGGGGTTTAAGAAGGGGGTCGTTATCCTAATATATGGAATAATTTCAGTTCGTTTTAAGTTTTAATAACACTTTTTACTTTCATTTGAAGAGTCTGTTTTTTTTTTGTTTTTTTTTTTTTAGACGGACTTAAAGTCACAAAAATTCTGGATAATTGAAAAATTACAATGGTTTATTTTAATTCCGCCAAAAAAAAGTGCATCAGGGGTCAGGTAACATCAGATGTCTATTAGGCAATTATTCTTTTCAGCTTTCACCTTTTTATCTTTTCCTTTTTTAATTTCTTTTACTTTCACTCTTTACTCTTTTCACTGTAAAAAAAAAAGTTATCTTGGGAAAACAAAAGGTTTTTTTTTTAGATTCATACACCCAAGCATTTTTTTGAATGTCTCTCTAACGTAAAAAAATGTTATATACATATATATATATATATATATATATATATATATATATATATATATATATATATATATATCACTTTTTTCTTTTTTTGCTGTGAGTTTTACATTGTTTTTGCCCTTATTCTTGTAATGAATAAATTAACAAAATAGATAAATAAACTAATTACGCAAATCTTGAGATTTTTAAATACACATGTTTAATTTAATCTTTTTTAAATAAACAATAATGGAAATATTTTTGAAATCAAACATGCCAATAAGATAATTCCATTTGATGCACATACTTTGTCGTGATAACAAAAAAAAAAAAAAATGAATATAAAAACACTTGTGAACACCATTACACATTTAGTATGGTTTTACATGAATTAATTAAAAAAATTTTTTACACAAGATAAGTTTTTCAAAGAAAAGTAAACCAAACATGAGCAAAAATAAAACCAAATAGCTTACCAAGCGTAAAACTACCATAAATCAGCATCGATAAATAAATCAAACCCAAAACGAACAGAAATTACAATAAATAACCGAGTCAAACTCAAAACGAGGAGAAATTAACATGAGTAGGGCTCAAAACCCCTATACCTTCCCAAGGCCAGAACATACACATAGTGTCTTCTGGCTAGTTCAAAATATGTCACAACTTGCCCTGAATTGTTTAAATTATGTAAGCCGTTATTATGATGTTGCTTTGTCACCCTATTGACAATTTACATGATCATGGTTCGTTTTGATTTAGTTCAGCATCCACCTAAATATTCCTTGAAAGCTTCACCTTAATACCCTTAGCCTGTGTAGTAGCAATAGTTGTTGTAGCAGTAGTAGCAGTATGCATATAACATCTTTTTTTTCAACATCCCCTTAAACACATGATGAAATTTTTAACTTAATACCATCAACCAGTCCTGAAGCATTGCTGATGCGTCCTCTTGACAACCTATATGGGCATAATGTGGTTCAATTCATTTTAATACAGTTACAATATTGCCCAAAATTTTGCCTTAATACCCTTAGGTTTATTAGTAGTAGTAGTAGCACCAGTAGTCATAGTAGTATTAGTGGGAGTAGAGTTAATAGTAGTAGCCTTAGCTTTAGTAGCAGTAGTAGAAGTAGCAGTAATAATAATAGTAGCAGTAGTAGTAGTTGCAGGAGTAGGAGCAGTAGTATTATGATGTAAATATTGTCTTTTGGTTAGTTCAACATCCCCCAGAATAAGCGTTGCAAGTTTTAGTTTCACACATGAAAATGTTCTTAAGATATTCCTGATATGCCCTTTTGACAACCTGCATACGGATAACAGGTTGTGATTCGTACAATAGAAATTTTAAGAAATGTTCTCTGAAAATTTGAGCTTCATACCCTTAGGTAAAGTTGTATTAGTAGTCAAAGCAGTAGTATAATTACTCAACTTAATACAATTAGCCATTGCTATGCTATTGTCGATTTGTTCTTTTGATAACCTGTATATTCATATAGTTCTAAAAATTTTCATCTTAATGCTCTTAACCTTACAAGTAGTTGCGATAGAAGTAGTTATTGGAGCAATCGTAATAGTAGTAGTAGAACTAGTAAATTTTGCAGTAGCAGTAGTATTAGTAGTAGTATGCAAATATTGTATTTTGGTCAATTGATCTTCCCCTTTAAGTATTTTCTGATTGTTCCAACTTAATACACAAGTCAATTCTTAAGATGCGCTATTTTGACAATCTAAATGCATATAGTGTCTTTTGTTAATTCGAATTTACCATCAATATTCTTTCAAATTTTACCTTCATAGACGTTGCCTTAACAGTACTATTATCACAGTAGTTTCCTGCATCACATTGGTAATTTTTCCTGGTAGCAAGAAAAAGGAATTGTTCTTTAGATACGCTATTTTGACAATCTAAATCCACATAGTGTCTTTTGTTAGGTCGAATTTACCATCAATATTCTCTCAAATTATTCCTTCATGGACGTAACCTTAATAGTACTACGAGTACTCGTATTATCGATACATAATAGCACTTAATAGCACTCGTACTATCACTGTAGTTTCGGTGGTAGTAAAAGTAGTTGCAGTGTTAGTGTTGTATTAGCAGTAGTAGTAGCAGAAGTAGCAGCAGTACTAATAGCGGTATTAGCATATGCATATTGCCTTTTGGTCAGTTGAACATCGCTTTCATGATGCCCCTGAAGTTTCACCTTGAAACTTCCGGTATATAATGTAGTACTTCAATCATCCGGTACTTCAATTATCATAGTATTCTATGATAAAAAACAAGGTTCAAAAATGTAATATCCATTCTTACCAGGGCTTATGCACTATGACTGCGTATTTTGGAGGAGAGTAGGTGGGGTTAATTCAAGAATCATTAGCGATATCGATATACCTTTTTTCTAGTCTTGCAGTCAAAGGTCTTGAAAGATTCTTGCACAGTATAAATATTAGACAGTAGCAAAAATTTGGCTCAGAAATGAGACACATCACAGCGCGCGGAAAGGGAAGTTACCAATACGTCACAGCAATAGGTCCCCCATAACCCCATCGTAGTGCGCTAAAAATTTATCAATTTGTCAAGGCGGAGCCACGAAGAAAGGTGTGCGACTGATGCGTCCCAAAAATCTTTAATGCAGAGTATAGAAATTTTTGCTACTATTTAATATTTATACTGATGATTCTTGAGTAAAGTTTCCGAGCATGAAGTAAAACAAGTTATAACTAGATTTGCCAAAAAGGATCCCAGGGTTATCTCAAAATATCCAAAAACTAAAATGTAGTTTATTTTTCTGCTTGCTGGAAAAATTCAAGTTAGTAAAGGTTAAAAATAAAAGCGTGAGTAATCATGACATAAAAGTGAGCCCCCAATAAGATAACAACTACCCATCATTTTCATTTCAAGTCGGTAATTTTTCCTGGTAGCAAGAAAAAGGAATTGTTCTGTATACATTTGGGGATAAAAGCATAAAAAAAAAAACATTCCTGAGAGCTGTCTTGTCCTTTTAAAAGATATATGAACTTAACAAATAAAATAAACAAATTGCATAAATTTCGTTGTTGTATTTAGAATACAGACGTTTATTTGAATCTTCTATAGATACAAAAGACTAAAAATATTTTTGAAATTTAAATAGATCAGAAAGATAATGTCATTTGATGCATACATGATAACGTCATAACTAAAGAGAATGTTGGATATAAAAGTACTTTTGAGCATTTTGATTCACTTTGTCTTGGATTTAATATATATTTTAATAGCAGTCTTTTTGAAGCCAAATCCGACCTCCCAAAACTTTGTGCTTGAAACACTTGGGCACAAACTTTTAATAATCGCTATTTTTATTCATTTACTATTATTTCTCGCTGCATCCTTTGGATTTCCTGCCTTGCATGCGATTTTTGGCAATATATTAATTCTTACAGTAATATTTATTTCTTCGATATTAATAATTGACTTTGCCTTTTTGCCAATCATAAAAAACTTTTCAAGAAGCTATACTAAAGAGCTGATTCGTCAGCATGACGGAATTTCAAATCAAACAGTGCTGGACTTAATCCATATTCAGTTTAAATGTTGCGGTATAAGCAATTACGACGGAAAAACAGTTGATCTTCGACAATTTAATGCTGCTTTTCAGCAGCGTTTTCCTGAAACCTGCTGCAGAAATAAGACAAACTGCTATGAGTCACCAACCCCTGAAAATTCTTACGTATTAGGCTGTGACTTTGTCATTCGAGAAAAGATACATGAATTAAAAATCCTATTGGTAATTATAGCAATATTAATTCTATTACTAGTTTTAGGGGTCTTTTCTCTATTTGCTGCAAATAAAATGGACCCCCATATATTTTACACACTTTTTTTTTCGGAAGATGGTTGTATAGCTTGCATTAAAAGCTCGTGGAATAGACCCCCAGAGGAGCCTACTGATGTTACAACGGAAGCCTTCCCCCCAACATTGTTGGAGAGATGTTGTGATTATTTTTGTTTCATAGACGGTATATGCAGCTGTTTTAATTGGTGGTTTAGTGTTCAAAAACCACGCCCAGAAGAATTACCACATTAGAGAATTCAAAATATAGAATAATAGAATTCTTGAAGGAGAAAAATAGATAGACTATTTGAAAATAGCAGCTTTTGAGTTTTGTAATCAGTGAAATAGAAGCATCAGATATTATTGTGAGGAGAAGGAAAGACAACAATTATCAAACTAAGTCAAATATCTTGTTTTGAAAATCACTATTTTCCACTCACTAAAAAATCACTAATTGTTCCACTTACGCCTCAAAATGATCAAATCTCAAAAATAACACCTTTGGTCCTAACCACGAAGGTCACTTCATGAAAAAGTAGCAGGAGACGGGGGGGGGGGCAAAGTGTATTTTTCAAAACCTAGAGGGGTTATTCATTCTTTTAGTGATTTTTTTTTTACGAAAACACTAGAAAAAAAGTATTTTTCAAAGAAAATACAAAAATAATATCTCAAAAAACCTTCAGGGGAGGGGGGGGGCTGGTACACAACTGCTCCTAAATTATAACTGGCTAATTGATTATCGACGAAACTTTTAAATTTAAAGGGGGATAATTTATCAAGCATGTCTGCTGGAGAGATGCTATCTGGCGTTTGACTGTAAGTGTTCGAATCTCAAAAGTGAAAATTCTCTTTCCTATTCAGAATTTACTCGAGCTGATTTCACCTTCAGACGGTGCTTTTATTACTTGTGTTGGTGATAACACAACTGTATGCTCACAAAAAACTGAACAGCGCGACATTCGTTCAAAATTAGTTGGCAGTTGTGACGGGCTACCAGGCACGTACGCAGGAATTTGTTTAGGGAGGGAGGGCAAATCCTTTAAAACAGAAGATAAAAGGCACATTATATTACGTAACATCTACAAAACCTAAAGCACATATCAAGAAATAGAAACTCACCCTATATTGCAAATTGCAACCAACGAGCAGAGCTAAGAGCATACTTTTTTAGAATCTTATCCACTGATACAGAAGCATCTCGATGGACATTCAAGTCCCAAGCCATTTAGTCGGCCTTCATCCATTCGGCTGCGGAGATAGGTTTTTAGCCTTTTCATTGAAGAAAATGACCTCTCAACACATGCTGCAGAAATGAGAATCACATAGAAAATGCGGAGTAACGTATGGACGTTGGGAAATATGCCTCGCTCACACTCAGCCAGGCTCTGCAGTGCTGTCTTTGGTAAAAGACAGAGAGCTACTTTCAGCCCCGCCAGCTGTTAGCCCGAGAGAGCTACTTAGCCCGCCGCAGTTGAAGCTCAGCCTTCACAGTGGACTCCGAGCTTGTTAGATCTGAGGCGATCAGTTCTTTAACATCACCAATAGGCTCTTTTACGACAAAAGACGGAATGATTCCGCTGAGGCCTTTCAGAATAACTGTGCTTTGTGAATCAAGATTCGAGTGATTGTAAGAGTTGGTCCACGACTGGGATGAAAAGGGAAACTCGATAGTAAAATTCTATGTGCTTTTCTGCAGGGACATCATATGGGATGTTGACGACATTTTTCTTTCGCGGCATGGCAATGGTGATTTCCGGTTCTTGGCACATGCACGTGACTTCCAAAAACAGCTGACCGAAATTCTCCTCCGCCTTATTTCGTGTATCTTGAAATCTTTCTGTCACACTTTCGACACACTAAATGTACATAGCCATATTGATGTTTTCTGACTGCAGCAGCTTAGACAAAAAAAGTGTGTACCCCAGAAAAAAAATCCATCACAATAAGGGTCACTATATAGTACAAGCTAAGGATGTTATTGAGCAGACTTCTGGCTTTTGACGACGCCACGGAGTCTCCATTTGTCTCTGTCTTTTAGGGCCTTAAAGATCGGAACATCTAACTGCTTTGATATTTGTATTGCATCGTGTCTTTCGACCCATCGAGTTTCGCACACTCCTTTCAGATTGACTTCAGTGTAGGTCTTTAAGACAGCGCTTCGCTTGGCACTGAATTGAAAGAAATTAACTGTTTCACGAATAACCATCATACAGTGCTTGATATCAGAAATATTGCTCGAATCCGTCAATACTAAGTTCAAGGAGTGGGCGACACAGTGAACCTACTTGGCGAGTGGATATTTGTTCGAGATAAAAGCCTGGGGTCCAGACAAATACCCACTCATGTATCAGAAAATTCAGAAAATGTATGAGAAGTATCAGAAAATTACGAAAAAAAAAAAAATCGTGAGATTTCGGGTGAGGGGGTGGAAGAATCCCCCCCCCTGCGTACGTCCCTGCAGGCTACTATTACGGTTCTGTGAAAACTGTCTGATCCTAAATGATTGCAATTCAAATTCCAAATTTACTCAAGTTTCTCAAGTTTGTCCTCAGCTATTAGACATCTATCTTTCAAATGGTTGATTAGCGAACCAATGTATCGCTCCATTTTGTGCCTCGCTTTGCTAAAGTGATGTCATAATTGAGGGATCCAAGAAAACACCACCAATCGTGGTTGCAGCGATAGCTGCAACACGGTAGACAAACCTAGTAAAGAACAAACTATAGCCCATAGTAAAAATTCAAAATACGTTTTGAAAAAACGACGATATATATATATATATATATATATATATATATATATATATATATATATATATATATATATATATATATATATGACATATCGCCGAACCTTTCTTTTAATTGTTCAGGCGGTGCGACAAAAACTTATTTTTCTTCCAAAGATTTATCTAGTCCAGGTTTGTGATTTTACAGGGTATGGAAGGCATTGACGACCACCTTCGTTTCTTTTAACTGTTCAGGTGGCGGGAAAAAAAAATTCTTCTTTTGCATTGGCTTGTCTTTCGTCATTACGACAGACATATCGCCAAACCTTGGTTTCTTTTAATTGTTTAGGTGGTGGGACAAAAACTTATTTTCCTTCCAGCGATTTATCCAATCCATATTTGATTTTCATAAGCATGGTAGGTATTGATGACCTTATCCACGTCAAGATGCAAAACCCAATCATCATCACTATCATTTACAATTGATTTAGTTCGTTATACCTCAGCTTATGATTCGTCATTATGAAATACATATCAGCGAACCTCCGCTTTTTTAACAAAGGTATGGCGCACGCGGCAGGCTTCTATATAGATATTATTACTATCACTTATCCTCTAAAAGCAGATAATTTGAGCCTTCGCGTGATGTCATGATGTCCAAATGGACCTTAAATTAGAAGTAGTACCTTTGTAAAATTACTTTTTTTTTATTGGACCTTTAACTTTTGCCTCGGCTTGTTCTTTTGTCATTATGAAGGCAGGCTTATCACCGAACTTTTGTTTCTTTTAATTGTTCAGACGGTGGGACAAAACCTTCTTCTTTTGCCTCGGCTTGTCTTTTGTCATTATCATAGATATGTCGCCGAACCTTTGTGTTTTAACAAAGGTTGATACATTGACGACCTTATCCACGTCAAAATCCCAAACCCAATCATCTTCGCTATCATTTTCAATTTTGACACGTTTTCATTCTCGCTGTCCAGGTTGATGTTGATTGACTCGCTGCTCTTCATTAATATTGCTTATAATGTTCACATAAAGATAGTATATAGTTGTATATATATATATATATATATATTATATATATATATATATATATATATATATATATATATATATATATATATATATATATATATATACAGATGTATATATACCAGGAGCACGGCGCCTTTGCCGCCGGGCCCAAGTACTCGGCACGCGGCAGGCTTCTATATATAGATTATCACTGTCGCTTGTCTTCTAGTTACTGCTGCAAACATTTTTTAGCAAGTTTTTTTTTTTTACTTTTGCCTCGGCTTGTCTTATGTCATTATGAAAGACATATCGCCCAACCATCGTTTCTTTCAATTGTTCAGGTGGTGGGACAAAAACTCATTTTTCTTCCGACGATTTATCTATTCCAGGTATTTGATTTTACAAGGTATGGAAGGCCTTGACGACCACCTGTTTCTTTTAATTTTTCAGGTGGTGAGACAAAAACTTCTTCAATTACCTTGGCTTGTCTTTTATCATTCTGAAAGACATATCGCCGAACCTTTGTTTCTTTTATCTTTTCAGGTGGTGGGACAAAAACTTCTTTTTCTTCTAACGATTTATCCAGTCCATATTTTTTATTTTCAAAAGTATGGTAGGTGTTGATGACCGTATCCATGTCAAATTCAAACCTCAGTCATCATCACTATCATTTTTAATTGGTTTGGTTCGTTACACCTCAGCTTATGTTTCGTCATTATGAAATACATATCGCCGAACCTTTGTTTTTTTAACAAAGGTATGGGGCACGCGGCAGGCTTCTATATAGATATTCTCACTGTCGCTTGTCTTCTAAAAGCAGACAATTTGAGTCTTTTTTGCCTTTATAAAATTAATTTTTTTTTATTGGACCTTATTTTGCCTCGGCTTGTCTTTTGTCATTATGAAAGACATATCGCCGAACCTTTGTTTCTTTTAATTGTTAAGAGGGTGAGACATAAACCTCTGTTTCTTCAAACGAATTATCTAGTCCAGGGTTTTGATTTTACAAGGTGTGGAAGGTATTGACGACCACCTTTGTTTCTTTTAATTGTTCAGGTGGTGGGACAAAAACTTCTTTTGCCTTGGCTTGTCTTTTGTCATTATGAAAGACATATCGCCGAACCTTTGTTTCTTATAATTGTTCAGGTGGTGGGGCAAAAACTTTTTTTTTTCTTCCAACGATTTATCCAGTCCTTATTTTTGATTTTGAAAAGTATGGTAGTTATTGACGACCTTATCAATGTCAAAATCTAGAACCCAATCATCATGGCTATCATTATCAAATTGTTTTCCTCGCTAAACCTCGGCTTATTTTTCGTCATTATGAAATATATATCGCCGAACCTTTGTTTTTCTAACAAAGGTATGGTAGGCATTGATGACCTTATCCATGTCAAAATCCCAAACCCAATCATTATCGCTAACATTTTCAATTTTTACACGTTTTGAATCTCGCTGTCCAGGATGATTTTCATTGACTTGCTGCTCTTCATTTTCATTTTTGACTCCCTCACTTTCATTTTTAACACGCTCTAATTATCGTTTTCACATATGTTATAACCACCCGTGTCTTTGCTCTTCATTTTCATTTTTGACACGTTGTTGGATTTTGATTACTTCAGACAATTTAGCAATGGCCTTTGCTTTAATTGCCCGTATTGGTGTTGTTGCAATTGATGGTACAGGTTGTCGAATTTCAGATCTTATCACGTTTGATAGTTCAGGTGTTGGTTCCATAGAATCATCATTTATAGTAACCAGAAGTGCAAATTTTCGTTTTTTGGACCTTCCAACAGACATTATATAATATAAATAACTGTTGCGTTGGAAACTCAACAATCTTATTTATGATTGCATGACATAATATATTTATGATTTATGCATGACATCATATAAGAGAATACTTATATGATGCGATATATGATGTCATAAGAAATGCTTCAAAAGGAAGAGGAAAAAACAACAATAAAACAATATATGAAAAACTGAAATCACAAGGAAAATTTAATGTTACAGGTTAGACCGAGAAAAAAAGCATCAAAACATGTTCAAGAGCAATAACATTGGAAGACAAAATATGAAAATTAGAATAATAAATAATGATGTTGACACATTCCTTACCTTGCACTGTGGGTAGACGTCGAATACGCACTAGGATTACTAGAATGTGAGCTGGCTAATGATTGACTCGAAACATATTTCGTAGATAACCTTGGGTAAGGTACATAAGCAATTGGTAGTTGAGTTGCAGAGTAATTTGAAGAATAATTAGAAGAGTAGTTACTCGTGGAATAGTTGCTACTATAATTGCTGGACGTGAGACTGTGATTCGATGAAAAACTGTAAATTTCACCTATAAGAAACAAAATCAAAGACATTTGGAAACAACGAGGAAATTATCGTCTTGTGGCCAAGACATAACAACTCTAATGTCGTTTCCTTTATGATGGACTAGGGGCTCAATCCTCTAAGTGGACGACCATGATTTTGAAGCATGAATATTAGTCAGTAAACTTATCCTGGGGAAAAAAAAACCTAATTAGGTGTTTTAGAATCGAGACCCAGCGTGCAAAAACAGCTCTACTAAATAAACTGAAATTAATTTAATGCATAACAACATTAGGGGCAAAATCTCAATCACCGTTGGTAGGCTGTCGTAGCTAAGTGAAAGCGTTATGTGTCTAGCTAACACACAGCCACGGCTTGGTTCCATCGATAAATACTTTCAATAACAAACCTCTATTATGTGTGGCTAAACCAGTCTAACTACAACATGAACAGCTCTGAAGGGATGTATCAGTAATGTTAATATGGTATTATTCATAGCATAAATAAAAGCTCTTTTTTACAATTTATGTTATGCACATTTTCCCCAGTTAAAAGTCAGATGTATCAGAAGAGTTTTTGGTCCTAGTGTAGAGATTAGAGACATCTGAGGAGCAGGTTTAAGGGTTTGGAGTCTAGAGAGGGAGTAAGATTTCTAGATTCAAGAATAACAACTTCCCAGTAGAATACACAGGCTCGTCTAGAGTTCATTTCATAACTTGGAAACAGAGTATAAGTATAAATAGCTCAAAGACTATCCAACACAAATACTGTATATGCTAATAACTATCCAAATGAAGTCACATGACTCAGCCTGGCTCATATTATAGAATACATGACTCATAGTATAGCATACACCTTTGGAAAACGGATCTAGAGACAACTATTGAAAAGAGATGATGCAATGACTAGCCAAGGACCTTTTATTCCTCTTTGTCATCCGCCCTTATCTTTCTTTTTCTGCTGTACTTTCGCGACACTTTGCCAGAACCGAAGCCGGGGTTCTCAAAGGTTCGGCAACGGATGTTTAGAAAACCTGATTCTCTGGAAAGCTGAGATTATCTATCTCAAAGTGAATGAAGGTGAATGCTTCCATATTAGGTGGTATTTCCATTACCAGCATTATTGAATGGACTATGTTCTTTCTTACTTTACAAAGTTAGAACTTCGAGTTTCTTTTTTTTTTGAAACCAAAGGATTATTTTTCAATGTTTTATCTTCTGTATGATGGAAGTTTCAATAAATAAAATTGTATATGGCAAGGACGCAAAAATGTGTAAACAAGCAAACATTGTTTTATCTTAATTAATTACAATAGGACTCCTGCCTCGTTTTATGGGTGGATGGAGGTTGATGCTTCACTACAAGGGTATCTTGGACCATATTGGTTTGAGCTATATAGCTAATAATAAGTTTATTTTCTCTTAGAGAGATTAAGCATAAGATATCAACTTTCTCTCATTTTGAATCAATTTGGTTTAAAGTTAATGTTCAGTGTAATTGGTTTTTTCATTAAAGTTCCAAATTCAATAAAAAAAAAAAATTGTAAAAACTGCTAGTGATAGAATATACGATTACAGAGGGTTGCAAGAACAGGATATGGGTTTGCATATTTGTAAAAACTCCATATTATTATCATTATTTTAGTTGTTTTTTTACATGTGAAGCCTATCAATTGGTCACAAAATTTTAATTTTATATTATGTTCACTAATGACCCATTTTCGTCCAAAGTGTGACTCAAGACCAGGGTTGTCACGCGTTGAAAAAACCATTAGATTTTAGTGATTTTTCGGTTGATTTAGTGGTTGTCTTCAAAAATCTAGTGATTTATGTGCTGATTTAGCGCTTTTTTGTTTAGACAATATAAAAAAATCACTAGAAATAGTCTTAAATCACTGCCCAAGACTAAATCTAGCAAATCTTCTATCTGATGTTAGTACTTCGTCGGTATCCAAAATTTTGGCGGATCTCAGGTTTACCGTTATCCTGAGTCTTAATTTGGGCTCAAAATTTCGTTTTCTTAGGACAATAATTTTCAAGCAGTCAAGAAGTGTCTATTCTATGTTTTCCTATTAGTTTTAATAATTCATTTACTGAAGTTGACCTAACGTTGTGTCCTTGATTTTATGAGGCATTCCTTTAAACAAGTCTATATAATTTAATACTCCATAAATACCTAAGAATAAGTCAATCGTTGTTCAAATTATGAAATTTTCAAGTTATGAATAGCTGTGAAAATTTGTAATATTGAATTTAAGACATCGAGTGTCATTGAAATTCCAAATAAATTGAGCCAACTCAAGTTTTGAAGTTGAAATTATCGTTAAAACCATGTACAGTTTATGTTTATTGGTTAACATATGTCTACTCCGATATAAACTTTCAAATATGCAAATGTCTCTTGGACATACGTCTGGTATTAAAGTTACTCAGAGTATGTGTACATAATTTTTATTAGATCCTTGGGGTTGTCCAAGGACACCATATGGGATGAAAAAAAAAATACTGGAAGATCTTATTTTACGAATATTAAAAATTTTGGGTCTAAAATATCGAGTTTTATTGAAATTTCAAAGAAATATAGCCAACTCAAGTTTTGTAGTTGAAATTATGGTTACAGCACTGCATAAGATGTTTAAACTAAAATTTCATTATGTAGTTTATGCTTATTTGTTGGCATATGTCTACTCTGCTATAAAAATTTTTTTAAATGTGTTACACGTATTTTGAATATAATTCTGGCATTAAAGTTACACAGAGTGTATGTACATTTTTATTTCGATCCTTGGGGCTGTCAAAGGACACTATATGGGAAAAGAAAACGATACTGTGCTCCCTTTGATGAGAGCACTTAGTTTGCATCCAAATGATCCGGGCATGTTGATCTAAATTAAAAGACACTATTTGCTTCCAAGGTTGTCAAAAGGGTGTATCTCAAGAAAATTTATGAGAAGGAAGTTGGAACTTTCATTTTAAAAACAAAATACACACAAAAAACAAAATACATATTTAGCATTTTCTCATTTGAAATTACAAATTAAAATTGGAAAAAAGGCCTTTTCTTTCGTTATTATCTAAAATGGCAAACTAAAGACTCCAATTCCATTTCCTACTGGTTAAAAGCTTAAAAGCCTATGCTGAAAACTTTTAAATATTTCATTTGTTTCTGCAGAGAAAAATGATTTTGACCTGGCACCCCAAACATCTCAATATTTCCCCGTTCTATAATCTGCAAAGCCAGTCTTCAAAATTGAACTTTTATATCTTTTTTTTAGGTCGTCAAAACAAAGTTTGTGTATAACTATATGATGTTTAGATGATAGACATTCTTTGTCTTTTCTAGGTAAAGAAATAGCATAACAGCTTTGCATAACAGTTATTTATATTTACCATTGCTTTGCTGAGATATATTGGGGTTGGAGCGATAACTAGCCGGCCTGTACGGAGGCGGAGGTGGTAATGACTCTGGTAATATATACTCCTGAACTCCGACGCTAGAAGCTTCCTTGAAATCCATATATTCTTGTTCTGATAACGCTGGATCTTTCAAGGGATAGATGACATAATCCACATCGGAATACAGCTGAGCCTTAAATTGTTCAATCTGGGACTGATTCAACTAAAGAAAAGAGAGATGATTTATTTCAATGATTGAGATGTCAAATTGATGCAGGCTCACCCCCTACCCCTCCATGAAATCCAAATTTTTTCTTGAATTTCTGGGCACTTCTTATTCAAATTATCACATAAAACTTCTTTTATTTTTTTTATTATCCCCCCCCCACAAGTAGCTCCTACGAACGTAACCGGATCCCAGCTTCATTATCCAAAATGTTGAATTTTGTTCTATATTTCCAACATTGTTCAGATAATTTGCCTATTCTTGCATATTATTTTTTCTAGGCTGTCAAGAGAGACAAAAATCCCCCCACCCCCCGAATAAAGTTCTTGTCCATACACATGCTAAAGCAACACAGAAATCATAGAAGTGGTTAAGAACGAAGAGAGAGAGAGAGAGAGAGAGAGAGAGAGAGAGAGAGAGAGAGAGAGAGAGAGAGAGAGAGAGAGAGAGAGAGAGAGAGAGAGAGAGAGAGAGAGAGAGAGAGAGAGAGAGAGAGAGAGAGAGAGAGAGAGAGAGAGAGAGAGAGAGAGAGAGAGAGAGAGAGAGAGAGAGAGAGAGAGAGAGAGAGAGAGAGAGAGAGAGAGAGAGAGAGAGAGAGAGAGAGAGAGAGAGAGATCATAATGAAAACGAACCTGATTTTTATAGGTGGGTCCAAACGTGGCATGCCCTGGGTATTGAGGTGGTGGAGGTATGCCAAGAAGGTACTGCTCGTCTTGTATTTTCTCCTTCTCCTTCTGAGGTTTGGATAATGTATTGGACGCTCTTACATCTAAATAATTATTTGCACGGATAATGGGTTGCCTCTCTTCGTTTATGCCAGATTGGAGTCGTTGTAAAAACTCAACTTTATCTAAACAATTTGGTATGGGTTCTGTTACTTTCGGTTGCGCCACAAATTGCACAGGTGCTACCTTTTTTGAAGGATGGATAGGAGCGAATTGAGTGCCAGGATATGCAGGTGGGGGTATTGTGAATGCACATTTCACTGGCTGAGCAAAACTAGGCGCGGTTGTTGTTGGCACAAACTCTAAAAAAAAAAAAAAAAAATTAAATTTAGCATTTCCTGCATAAAGGAAGCAAGTGTATTTCCCCACTTTCTTCCTAAAAAATCTTCACGACCTGAAAATGTAATTTCTTCGTACTTTCTAGCCTCCCACGCACCCACCGCATTGCCCAAAAGTTAAGAAGAGTATGCCCGTCTTATTTGAACACTGCTTAATTAAAGTCAAGTGACACAGGCTATATATTTGAAGACAGAGCAAAAGTTTTCAAGTGTAGTTCAAACTTTCTTGACAATATGTAAAGAAATAAAACTTAGTGGGGCAGCAACTTGGATGATTTTTTTCCAGAGAAGGACGAGGATTAATCATTCAAGTGTTTTCTTAAAACAGATATTAAATATCTATCTACTTCCTTTTAACATACAATAATTGTATATGTGTTTATTTATTTATAGTTTTTTTCTCAAAAATGGCTGCATATTTTTTTTTTAAATTGGTACCCTGGCATTTTCTGGCCTAAAAAACGATCTAGGTAGGTCATGAGTTTGAGAAAATTCGTCTAGGGTCTTTAATTTTGGAAAAAATGCATATATGTGACGTCATATTTAAAAGTACATTTCAAGAGCAAAAATTAGACCCCCCCCCCTCCAGGAGTGGTCGTATCGTTTTTGTATCTATTATGCATGCAAAATTGCAAAAGATGACAAATGACTCTGAACAGCTAAAGAGAAAGGCATGGAGCAAGAAACAGCAAAAAATCACATAGAATTGCAAACTAAAACTTTGCACAACAAAATTTGCGGTTAGTAGACAAAGCAAAATTACACAGAATGAAGGAGCGTGTGAGTTTAGCATGTGTGAGTCTGTGAAGGATAAACAGAAAAGAGGAATTAAGTTTAGTATCCATAAGGCAAGGAACAAGAAACAGCAAAAATCACATTGAATTACAAGCGAAAATGTGACTTAAAACTAAAGAATAACACGATTATTGTGTTATTGCATAATTGAGATAATAATTTAAGAAATTACAATGGAACAAGGAAAATGTTATTTCAGCATCTGCAAAGGACAAACAGGATAGAGAAATTAAAATCGCGTCATAATTTCTTAGTTCAGCTGAAATTACTGATGTTCCACCCTATGACGAAACAAAAGAATAAAACGATGATTGTGCCAATGCGGAATTTAGATATTTCAGAGGACAGAGGCACTGGGAAATTCCTGGTTTATTCCTGAATTATGTAACAGCACAATTAAAGCAAAAATACAAAGACTAGGGAAAAGCAGTGAAAAATTTTTTTAGAATCCATCACGTCATGCAAAATTGATTTTGTATGATTTTGAATGAATTTGCCTAAGCGAGGAGCTTAGGCAAAAGGTATGGACAAATGTATGAGGTAATGATGCACGAAAATGAAGCGCAACGAGGTGTGTGGCTATAGGACATGCGACAACAAGTATCACAACGAATCCCAAATGAAAATAACAGACATAAAAATCTGCGGTTAGAATATATGCGACAGCGAATGATCACATCGAATCTTAAATGAAATCCGCTGCTAGAAGAGAAGCAACAGTGAGAATCACAAGGAGTCCTCAGGAAAAATATATCCTATAAAACAGATGATTTTTTTATACATTCAAAGAAAGGGCTTTGATGCAACAGGAAGTTTGATGCATGAACAGGACAGATTTCAAACTAAAGAATATCGCGATAATTATACTATTGTGTAATTAAATAATCAATTATATACAAGTCTGCCATGTGCCGAGTGCCGGGGCCTGGTGCTCGGGCGCAGCAAAATAAAAAAATATTAAATATATTAATATAATATCAATAAATATTTGTTTCTATTAATATCTAGTGATGGCACGATTAACCGTCATCGAAAAAATAGAGATAATACAAAAATTGGTACCGGAGCTGTGTTTATTTTTTTGCGTTATAGGTCTTAAAAGGGTCAATGTCTGAGATTCACATACAGGAATCCATGATATAGATTGCAATTATTAATATTAGATATATTAATATAATATTAGTAAATATTTGTTTCTATAATTATCTAGTGATGGCACGATTAATCGGGGTCAATGTAAGAGATTGACATACAGGAATCAATGATGTAGGTTGCAGTTTAATTTCATTTTCTTTTTTCTCTTTTTCATAAATTTACAACAAAACTATTTTATGATAAACTACTCTAAATAGTTGTGTAATTACAACCATTCTACTGGAGTTAGAAAAACTTGCCATGAGCTTGTTGTATAATAATTGTTGGCTTCGACCTTATAAATCGAGCTTGTGCTTCTATTGGCCCCTTTTCTACCGCACCAGCTTGGACAGCAACGGCGCATCCTTTTGTGGCAAGTGGCACAGGAGTGATTGTCGCCATCGCCACATTTCTTGGTACAGTATGAGAGCCAAATACCATCGTTGTTGGTTTTTCTTTTTCTTCTATTTTCTTTCGTTGAGATTCATGCTTTGAGAGAGCGACTCGATGTTGGCAAGTATCATAAGAGGTGAATAATTGTCTCGTATCTAAAAATAATTCTTTATTATATTTCGTTTTAATAATAACAACCATAAGACTAAGCTATACTTAGTACGGTATACTTAGATTTTTCAGAATAAGAAAGAAGAAGTCAAATGTATACGAATGATCTGTTTCTAGATTGAACTTTTCAGTTTTTTTTCTCAGAAGATGAATCTTTCGAACCAATCTCAAGGAATTGTTTCTCCCCCCCCCACCCCCCTCCTTGAGCGACACTAGGGAAAACGAAGGTCATAGACGCAAAAAATCAGTATTCTAAGGGGAGGAGGGTATTGGATGATTACTTTCAGTTTTGTCTAAAACAAAAGAAATGTAACCAAAACTCCAATTTCCTCTAGGGGAAGGGGGTCTTTCGGGCAAAAAGAGTCTCCTCCATCTTCACTGTGTGCAGGTATCCTAAAAGTGACCTGGTTTAATTATAAATGCTCAGGGCTTTTCACTGCTGGATTTTTTACCCATACCTGGGGTTCTCGACTACCTTCTGGCTTACAGGTTAATCTTTCTTTAATATCCTGGCCCAATTGATTTTTTTTTTTTTTTTGCAGGAATTTCGAATGTTTAGAAAGAATTTAAAGTTATAAAATAGTGAATTACGACAATAAAAAATAAAATTTTAATCTTTCAGCTGCTAATACAAGATAACAATAAAATTTTGATGAACTTTCTTCGGATATTTCCTCATTTAATCATAAAATAACTTCTACCCTCACACTTCACAAGTACACGAGTCACTCCTGGGGGTTGCACCCTTCTACCTCTCCAAACCCCCTTATAATACTAATAGAATCTAATAAACAATTTTCTGGTCGTCCCTTTGAAGAGTCTGTGGTTGACTACTGTAGTTAAATTTTTATTTTTTTTCATTCGGAGAATTCTCAGAAAAAAAGAAAACAGCTAAAATTCACTAGCAAACTAGAATAATCTTATCGTCGTTGCAAAATTAATTACGACCATTAGATTAATTTAATTAGATTAATCGCGACTATTTAACCCGAATTTCTCTCGATGACTAGAAAAAAGTAAATAAAAGAAATATCAGATTGAAATTCAGGGTTCATCTATAACGTGGAACAAATAAAGAACAGAAAGATGGCAAAAAAAAAAAAAAAAAAAAAAAAAAAAAAAAAAAAAAAAAAAATCATGCATGGTATAGTTGTAAAGTAGGAGTTTCTCCCTATTCAGAACATAACTCATTGAAAAATTACATTTTTTTCCTTAAGTAAAACCAGCCAACTTTGTTTGAGGTTGATTCCAATTTCTGAATTTCTATTAGCTACACCAACAACCTCCATATTCTAACTCTTTCATCAGGCTCCCAACTTATTTTGGGCATACAGTCCGAAAAATCTACCATTTTATCGTCAACAGGGTTGAACCGTCTTAAGCAGCACCAACATGAGCAAAATTAACGTCAATAGTTCCGTTTGATTATAGTCATAGGCATTAGTTTCAACTTGAAAATTTTTTCAATATATCACTGTTAATATATATTTCCAGAACTGAGAGCTTCAAAACCACTGTTCAGTATTTGTAAATGCTTATGAGTTAAAGAACTAGATTGTTGAACGTATTGGCTCGCCAAAGACCAAATTCAGATCAGCTTTAGACCCTACCAGCCCAAGAACTTTATCAGTAATACCAACATATTTAAGAATTAGAGAATCCAATATTTAAACATAATGATCATAAAAACCAGACTCAGATCCTTGCTTCAGATCATGAATCTTATTTAATACTTATCCCTGCAAAAGACCATGCAACTGAAACGTCGAATCGACACCTCAGATCATGAAACTTACTTACTACTTATCCCTGCAAAAAAAAGAGCAACTGAAACGTCGAGTCGACGCCTCAGATCATGAAACTTACTTACTACTTATCCCTGCAAAGACCCAGCAACTGAAACGTCGAATCGACGCCTCAGATCATGAGACTTACTTACTACTTATCCCTGCAAAAGACCCAGCAACTGAAGCGTCAAATCGACGCCATTCAAGCCAGAAATAGCTTTGGAGGATCTTATCCCTTTTTCTTGCTGACCACATCACCTTATAAAGTAAGGTTGCCACCTTTGCAGAGCACAGTCATTGGGTCGTCAGCCATTATCACCTTATGAGTTTTCAGTTCTTTTATTTATCAATAAATTTACAACAAAAATCAACTGCAATAAAATATCCCCTGTAAGGCCCTATGGCCAGGAAGGAACAAAGGGAAAAATAACAACAAAACTATAAACAATATCTGGAATCCAGTCGTCCACCTTAGCGATCCCCACAATCAGAAGCTAGGCAGGGGAGTGGCGCATGATTCCACCAACACAATTAAACATCCAACCAAATCTATGGACATCAACTCCAAGAAGACCGGGGAAAACTAAACTAGAAACGAACGGTTGGTGTCCTGTACAGGAAGCCTTGTTTTATCATAAATTTTTGGAAGTACTCATTGTCGAGGAAAAATTTGACATCCAAATAACAGATCAATATGAAACAAAAGGTTGAACTAGGCTGCAGAATATGATTCTAAGAATTGACCCTGGAAATATGTGTTTGAGTTTTTTAAGGAACCCAAGGCTCCGGGAGACTTTCATTTTGAGATCAATATAAAGCTTGAAAGAAAAATTTTCATCAAGCAAGATGCCTAGGAATCGAACGTATTGATCCTTAGGTAACTAACGAAAACTATCGACATGTATAATGCGTTTAAACCAGAGCAAGCCTTTGAAATTGTTGAGAGAATGAGAAAACATGATTTTTCAACATTTAAGGCAGGGTAATTAACACCAAACCACCGAAAAACTCTTTCAAAAATGCTATAGTCGTTGAACGGAGATCAGACTTAGTTCTACCAACTGTGCCAAGAGTACTGTCATCAGTAAAAGCAACAAGTGTATCCAAAAAAGACAAACTCTTGTCACAGTTGGCGACAGATGCTGGTTTACAAAGACGACAGCACGCGGTATGTGTTAAATTTTCAACCGTATTTATGAAGTTATTAACGTAGATTAAAGAGTATCGGCAAATCCCATATCCTTGCGGAACGCCAAACTCTATTTCAGAAGGGATCACCCGAGATGAATCGACCAGATAAATATGACAGAAACCAAGAATATGGACTCACTCTTATGTCAATACGGGATAGTTTCCAAAGAAGAATCTTGAGTCGTAATGAGTAGAATGCTTTTCGCACATCAAGAAAAATAACAGCAAGTATCAGACCAGAGTCAAAAGCTAAATGTAAAAAATTAAAAAGAGTTGCACATGCATGCTCAGTTGAATGCTTTGCCCTAAAACCAAACTGAAAATCATGGAAAAAAATTTTTGAATCAAGAAAATCCCAAATTCAAGAAAGAATAATTTGCGAGTGTTATTGCTTCAGTTTAAGTATCCCAACCGAATGTTATTGGTAGGCCTTAGGGCTCAATTCTGGTTGGTTTGATTTCTCATTTACGTTAAGGATACTTTTAATGCCTTGGGGCATTAAAAGTATTGGACAAACAGTTCCATTTGCTGATGACATTGCGAATCGCCAATAGTGAATCGCCACTACACACGAAAATTAGAAATGTTATAATGTGCCTTACTAATAACATGCCACTAGTCTCCCTTGGTGAATCTTGGATTAAAATTGCTAATTGCTGATGACATTTGTTTACAGTTTCAAAGAGCTAATGGTGAATCACCACTAAACACGTAAATTGGAAGTGATGTTTAAGGTAAGAGGCCAGTAATGAATTACTTTGATCCGAATATTGTAATAGTTTTTCTATAGTTGATAATTTGGTTTGTTTGATAGGTAGACAATAGCATATCAGTTAAGGCTCACATAAAGTAAAGCTAAAGATAAGCTGTAATTTCGGAAAGGCGTATTGCGCAAAATTTCTCCAACCTTATCACGGAATTTGCTGTCTATATTTTTCCCTTATTCACTCATACTGCACCTCCTGTCTGTTTGAATACAACTTAAGTCATCTAGCTTCTCGTAAGAGGCTACAGCATGAAGGAATCTGGATTTGAAGGAGTTGTCCCGTCTCTGTCGTCGCTCCCAGACTCGTCTGCTATAAGGAGTGCCAATAAGTTTCTTTATAACTTCGCCTCTTTCTCAGTTGCTTCAGTTTCCCCATAGCTTTGTTGAGATATTATGTAAAAAATATTCTGCCCTCAATCATGTATTCTATCAACTTGATTCCTACCGACTGTGTCCACCATCATCCTTCTCGTTTTGGTTCTAAAGCTTGTCAGCCTCTCATCAGATGCGAATGATGCAGGTTTATTTTACATAAATATCTTTTTAAAGTTATTAAAGCTTTAGATAATAAAGAAGCTGTTCCCCTTTCACTTTCTTCGTAAGAAAAGTTTAATATTAATTTGCGTGATTTATATCAAAGTTTGATTATGTGAGATTTTTTACTTTAGTTTTTCTTTTCTCTCTCATTGATAGTAGTTTGTCTTCTGGCTCGCTTTCGTCTAGTTCCTCAAATAATCTGTTAATGAATGTTTTATTGTGGAATTTAGGGTCTTTGATGTGACATGACCAGTCGCATTATGACTTCTTTCTTTTATTTAAATTTTATATTGGTCTCTTTGTCTATTTATTTATATTCCCAAGCATCTGTTAAGTTTCTTTGCTGCCATGCAAGTGTCGTTTAATAGTTTGTATTGCACTTTGAATAGTAAAACCCTTAAATAATAAAAGAAAAATTAAGGCATTAAGCGATTAAGCAAACTCAGACCTCAAACCTAAGGCGAATTAGCCATAGCAATCATTCGACAAATATCTATAGGTGACTCTCAGGCTTAGTGGTGGAAACTTTTTCGTGGTAAAAACCTTCTCGTGGTGCCCATGAGAGCAGTAGGCGCAAATAAGGATCTATTATTGCTAATTTCAGTCAGCGCCTAGCTACGGGCTGGTCTGTTCCTCACCACAGAGGGGGTTATTTTATGGAATACACTGCTGAAATTGGAGAGAGTAAAGCCAATAATGGCTACCAAAATCATGCCTGGGGAGGGGGGGGGGGGAGTAATACACTCGGGTATATGAAGCACATAGGCGTGCAAAAGAAGATCCCTTGAGGAGCAATCCGAGGTGGGAAAAAGAAGTCCTCTTGCTAGTACCGGTTCTGGGGATCGGGCGCCGCTTGACGGTGATGGCTGGTGACTCTCCACTCTCTTTTGAGAGAAGAGTATTGCCTGCCCAAGCTGGTCTGAAGCTTGAAGGGGGGGGGGTCTTGAGATAGGGGAAAACAATGATGAACATGTTGATAATTTTAAGGAAGGCTCTTCCACAAAGGGGAAACAGAGAAAGGCAAACCCTGGTCCAAAATACCACGCCAAAAGAGGGTATCTATAGTCCAGCGGCTATTGGCACTACATTATTACAACTTTTGTTTTGGAGGGAGGAAGCAATTGGTCCTTTATGGCCCTGAGTCCCAACTTATTTTTGTGATTCGCCCATAATAGTAATCATTGGCGATTCTCCGATTTTTACCACTTACTCAATTCTTCTGAAAAACCGCAGCAATAGGTAGAATTTCTAGAATAGGCCGTTATCGCTAAATTATACAGCATATCACAAAAAAATAGGTTACCTGCAGCTGAAAACTCTACATAATCGGAGTCCGTATCGAAGGTTGAACTAATTGTGCTACGACGAGGATACGTACCACCAGATGGCACCGCACTTTGTACAGTCAGGTCTAAGCCCAAGGGAGATTCTTTCTCTTTCCTCTCCCTCTGTAACGTTCCACTTTGACTATGACAACTTCTTGGCAAAGTTCCAGTGTGAATTGGCGAGGTTCTTTGATTTATCAAGGCATTGTTAATAATAACACTTAAATCTTTTGAATCTTTTTTTGTCAAGGTACTTTGTTCACTGCTAATGCACTGAGGTTCGTCTAAATAAAATTTTTGAGCTTTTGTAGAATCTTCACTACTCAAATAGCCATGAAATACACTATGACAATCTGAATCCTGGGTGTTTCCAACACTCACTACCAAACTACTACTTTCAGAGATTCCTGAAAATTAATAATAATTGAACTGAACATAAGATAAATCATCAAAAGTTTTTTTTTTTTTTTTGACTTCGCATGTGTTTTTATCCCCATTTTAGCTATGGGATTCGACTGGCATTTTTTAAAATTATGGTTGTCTGTCTTTTCGTTTGCTTTTAAGCATATTCTTTTTTTCCGGGGGGGGGGGGTATAGTTATATTTCAACTAGTTATATTTCAACTAACTGTCTGAAAAACACTGTTTAAGGCTCTTTTTTATCATAAGATATTATTAGGTCTGAGATTCATTGCAAAAATACTATATCCACAGCTAACTTTGCATTTTTAAATTAAATCGTTGAAAAAAAATGAAGTTATGGCTACTTGATGCCTTACCTTTTTGAATGTCCTCTTAATATTTTTAGAAAAAATATGTGATTATTTATAACAAAAAAGTTTGATTTTACTAAAGGGCTACCGTAGCTGGTCTTTCTGTTTATTTATTATTATTGTTTTCTCCTTTTTTTAATGCAACTAGGAACAGAACTCTAAAGAAACGAAACGGCGTATTTAAACAGCTCACAAAATATAACTAAAAATTCCGGGAAAGCCCAGAGCTTGTGGAGGTTCTAAAGCAAAGTATATATATATATATATATATATATATATATATATATATATATATATATATATATATATATATATATATATATATATATATATATATATATATATATTCTTTTCAAAATTATATAGCTTCAAAAAACACCAAAAGTAGGCGAGTTAAATGGGAAATACAAGAAACACTGGAGTATATGGTGGAAAAAAATTGTATACGGGTTACCGGTTTTACAATGTTACTCATTAGTAGGCTTGGATAAAAACATTTTTAAAATAATTTTAACTACATTAAAAAAAAATCTTACAGAAGTAGTCATTTATCTCAAAGAAAAATTTCTCCCAATCTGGAGATGCACGATCATAAGGAAATTTTGCAAAGTTGCTTTCAAAATCATTTCCGTTTTGTTATTTTCTTGGTAGGTACATACAAAAAAGCTTCTCAGCCGGTAAAAACACAGTATATCCTGAAAATGTCACTGTTGACCTATTTTTTTTAAAAGAAAAAACTAAGCAGGCCGTTTTTTTCGAACCGTTTTTGCATTCGTCTAAGTCGTTTCTTTCTTTCAGAAAAACATTTCAAATCTACAAAACAGACACGTTGGGGTAATTTAAACCATCTAATGGTTTTTAAAGTCATTTCTGAAATAAAAAATAATCATGCCTATTTAACTAATCAAAGTCACACTACTGTTTTCTCTCATAACCGAAGAGTAAAATAATTATGGATACCTTTTATCAATTTCAATTTCTTCTTGAGTCAACCCATTTCGGAAAAAGAAAAAACTTACTCCAAGTTTAAACTGCATTGAAGACAAAATACAATAAAAATACATGTATAAGAAAATTTCGCATGTCGCGGTCATGCCTGAGGTCGTATCTGAGTTCTGAGAAAATCTGAAAACAATTGAAAACCGTAAACCTGAAAATACTTAAGTACTTCAGACTTCTAAGCAAATTGCCAAAACTTGTTTGCTAGGCTATTTTCAAAAGGAGTATCACTAGGGCAATGTCACTAGGGCAATATCACTAGGGCAATGTATTTCAATCACGCTTTCCTCCTTCTAATCTTCATTGCCTTACTGATCCTCCCTTTGAAGATGGCTTGACAAACAGTTTTTGGCAATTTTCACACAAGTCAGCGATAGACTTTATTACTGCTACTAACAATCACAACTCACTGGAGCACCAAGCCACCTGAGACGAATAGAAGTGCACAAGCTTCTCCATTCCAGTCTATTCAAAGACTCCCTCTTTACACCCTCCCAAGAAGTTATCATTCCCCTGAAGTTTTTCCTTACGACATTTTCACATCCCATTCGGGGATGATCTGCTTTTCGTCTGGACCCTGATGATTGGCCGACAAGGACGATCTTTGGCAATCCGTCATCCTTCAGCTGCAGAACAAGCCCTAGTCATCTTAACCTTTCTCTCATTACAGCCCTAGAAAGCAGGATTGAACAACATTTCTCGTACAGCTTAATTTTCGAGATAAAGTCAATCAGTCGGACCCAAAACCAACCGTAGGCAATTTCTCTGGAGAGCACAAGCTTTAGGCGCGGCAAAATACTCTAGTCTTTGTAACTGAAATAAGTAAAAAATAGAGAAAGAAACCATTCTAATATCATTCTCCTTTTAAAAGGAAATGAAAACA
The DNA here is from genome assembly GCF_049724085.1 of Artemia sp. Qi Xiang Cuo. NCBI lineage: Eukaryota > Metazoa > Arthropoda > Branchiopoda > Anostraca > Artemiidae > Artemia > Artemia sp. Qi Xiang Cuo. The sequence goes on from NC_142795.1 coordinate 24,524,918, forward strand.
CGTATAAGACAAATTAACAAACTCACGATAACAGCAAGGTCATTTTTATTATAAATAATAAACAAGATCCTTGTTCTAAGAACCAAAAGGTCATCTTTTAATTCATTTCAGCGTTTCCAATTTGAAATTGAGCAATAAATCTGAAGCAACGCGTTATCTCATGGGTTCTATATAAGGTAACCAAATAAATTTACCCATACTTGCCCTCTTGTGACCCTTGAATATTTGCAGTAAATATGAATACATTAAGGAATATACGAAACTATTCATGTGTTCACAATTATCAGGACAGGACTGAAATATCCCCCACCCCAAAAGAAAAAAGACTCGTGGATGGACCACCAAAGAAAACATCAATCACTGAAGTTGGATTAACCCAATACTGAAAAATAATGGTTTATTTGCTGAAGGTTAGAAAACGACATTTAGAGAAAAACGAACCACTGTGTAAGTCGAAGGGACTTACACAAGAGTATTTACTATCTATCTATAAAAAGTTACAATCTATCTATACTATCTATAAAAATACTACAAAATGATTAAATATATACTATAAATATTATAAGATATATACGGTACTGGTGCATTATAACTAAACCAGCGCTAAAGACTGTACAAGGAAACCAGACATGGAAACCCGTCAAACAACTATTTGCTATCTAAATTGATTGCAAAGCGTGATTTCTCATTGCGTTTACAATATTTAAACTGTTGTTTTTTGGAGTTTAGGGGGGGGGGTACCTAGGTTCGGTTACGTATTTAATATACGCTATGCTTTATCCCCCACTAATGTGCAAAATATAGCCCAAATTTGCTTCTAAACTATTACATTTTCATCCTATTTTATTTTATTTCATTAGCATTAATCAAACTTGACTTCTTTCGCGTATAGCACTGGTTTAGTTATAATGCAGAAGTACCATATATACTATAAAAATGTATAAAAATACTATCTATAATAATTCTATCTATAAAGAGCAGAAGAGTATTTACTATTTATCTATTAAAAGTTTGATTCTTTTTGCAAATAATAAAGACTATACTCGTTTTAGCCAGATTTTTTTTTTTCAAACAGGAGAGCTACAAACGAAGAATTTTCATCCATAGCAATGAAAATAGCAAGTCGAAATGCAAGAAAATGTACGTATTTACATTTGAAATGCACTTTTTGGAGAAAATGAATACCTCCCCTCGGCTGAAAAATATTCCTGTCATTGAACATTTGGTCTATGCGCTCCTTTGCATCAGCCCAACAGACTTGCATCAGTTTAGTTATCATCTGTATGACTGTTAGCATTTACTTTTTTTAATCCTCTTATGAAGAATTAGATACTTATCTGTTTTCTACTTATTTTACTGTGTGTGTGTGTGTGGGGGGGGGGATTTCCAAACATAGATTTTCACACCCGAATTTCCGTGTTGACGAGAGCTCCAACAGACTAGTCTGTGAAAACACCCCCTCCCCTTCTCCGTTTAGAAGCACAATGTAAAGGTTAACCTAAAAAATCATCGTGGATAATCATGAAATTGAATTAAGATTACTAAGCTTACCAGAAGGTACTTTATTATGGCCACTCGGACTGTGGGCCCGAAGTGTATCTTCAGAGAGTGTGCAAACGTGAGGTTGAGTCAAGTCCGGGCTACTTGATCGCACCCTTCGGCATTCACACATGGCACCTATAAAAATCAATTGTGTAAGATTTTCTAACAATACTCTTTTAACAAATCCCGACAAACTTTTTTCGTTTTTTCGGTACAAACAAAGTTTACCAAATTATTCAACAAAACGGGGATTGAGATCGCGTTATCTTTTCGACTTTTCTCCAAGATAAAATTTACTGACAGGAATTTCTAGTTACTAAATTCATTAATTTTGTTACAATTTTTGGCACCGCTAATCAATTTAATTACATTTGTCGTTAGGCTACAGTAATAGAGCTTTTTTGTGTATGCGTGTGCGCACATGCATTTGTTGACCAATTCATCAGTTTCTTATCTTGGAAAAATTGCTTTGGCAAACAAGATACGACAAGAACATTAAAATCATGAAAACAATTAATTCTGTTGAATCAAGTTTGTTTATAAGTCAAAATGGTAAGCCTAAGTTCAAACAGCTAATCAATTTATTTAAAAAGATTATATACATACATATATATATATATATATATATATATATATATATATATATAATATATATATATATATATATATATATATATATATATATATATATATATATATATATATATATATATATATATATATATATATATATATATATATATAATCGGTAATTAGAAGCTTTCTTTCTGGATTACGAGCAGAAAGGCATGTAGGAAGAAATTTGAAATGCCGGGGGAAGGAAAAGGCATGAATGATAGTTTAATGTGTTTTTATTATATTCTAACTTGAAAATAAAAACAGAAACCCAATCAAAATAATATCTTGTCGAAGTTCTCTATACTCCAGCGTTAAAATGTGTATTTATTCCCATTATGCCTCTTTTCTCATGACCATCATTACTGGTTGCATAAATTTTATTATTGATTCAAGCGCTGAAAGACAAATACAAATCCAATGGAAGTTGAGTTGAACGGGGGTTGATTTGTATAAGATCCCAGTATAGATACGAAGATATTGTAAAGGGGTACAGGAAAAGAAAACAAAATAAAAGACAATAAAAACAAGGCAAAAAGAAGGGAGGTTATCAAAACACCATATCTTCGGTAAATATAGCTATGGACGAAGATTCAGTTTGTTTCTGTTTCGGATAAAAGTCAAACCATCAGTTTCTCTTTCCACCAGAATTGTCAGGAAGCGACAAAGCGTTTATTTTTTCTATCTTTTCTCTTTGCTTGGGTCAAAGCGCTTTATTATAGTGTATATAATGGCAATAAGGCATAAGGTTTAATAGAGAAGTAAATAATAACAATGCGATATTTCACAAGAAAACACTTGTCCAAAAGGTTTCAGGTGGGGTCCCATGCCTTCCATGCCTGGTAAAACTAAGTCATGAAGTCTTAAAGATATAAAGCATAAATTGTGGATGCATTTCTTGAGATTTATAATTTAATTTAAGGAGTTCCCCATGGCAAGGTGGTAAACAAACACTACACTACAGCTATACAACTTAAAATACAAAAGAAACCGATTGGTTGTGATTCGATGGGACCGCACCAAGGACTTTAGGTGATCGATAATAATACAGTTCCGTAAATATTAGGACCTTTTTCTATTTATACTTTTTTTTTCTGAGAAAATTACCAAGCCGAAGCACATAACGCGTTCCTTTAACGACTCAGTGAGCTTTTGGCAACAAAATTTGCGTTCCCTAGAAAATTACTCCGAACTGCCTTAATTTCAGGCAAAGTAAATCGTGTTTTGAACATAGTAGAAATATTAGTAGCCTACCCTATACTTTATCAATCTAAACTAATACATTAATCAATGGATAATAAATACTAAAAATTGTGCTAGAAATTTCTTTTAATGGGAAAGCTTTAATATTTCTTTTATATTCCAAGTTTTATATTTCTATGCCATTTTCTAACATTTCTTTATATTTTTATTACATTTTCTTCTTATGATTTATTATCATTCTTTGATTTTATTTCGGCCCAAGCCCAAATCCTAAATTTTCTCGAATTTCTCGGAATTTATTATTCAAATTATTAAATAAAATTATATTTTTTTTAATTTGTTCCCCCCTCCCCAAGTTTTATTAATTATCACGCCAGAAAAATCTTGCGTTCTTGTCTAGGCTCTCTTTTATTTCCATAGCATTGTCACGATTAAAACCTGGTTAAGGAGGCATCGACAGCACTGCTAAAAAGAAGGGGAAGAAAAACATAGGCAAATACCTGAGCAGTGTTCACCCGTTGAGCCTGCATCACTGGCATCATCATCACAAGCATACCAATAATCAGATTCTTCCACATTTTCGGATCTTATTGGCCCATCAGTAGTATCTTCACTCCATTCAGGTGTTTTCGCTCCACTTTCCCGTCCACCTAGGAAATGTTTCCGACTTACTTGATATACACTTTTGCACACAAATGATAAAGACACTTTCCGCACTACTTTTTTTATGCACCGCCTTCTGCTATCCATTGACAATCATCAAGTGTCAACTTTGGCATCAACTTTTAGTTTTAGACCTGCTATTTGTAGCAACAACTATATTCCTATAGCGCTAAACAAAAAGATTGTTTTTTCTTCTTTGCAAGATATACACATGAACGACTTACTTACTTCGGTGTTCAAAATTGATTTTGAGTAAAAAGAAAAATTTCGGGGGGGGGGATAAGTTAGAAAGCTAAAGAGGTCGTTACACTTTTTATTAAAGGTTCTAAACACTGAACTTGTTTCCAGTGGAGCAACCGGAACAAGAGTTTATAGGTGGTTGAACCAAGAGCCCCCGTAGAGGTTCTTTTAAGGGGGTGCTGACTTCCCGCCACCTGGTGTACATCTTGGAACACCACGCTTGACGCATTCCCCAAAACGCATGGCACAGTTCCACCACCCCTGGCACGGAGATGTTAAAATTTCACGGAGATGTTAGAAAAGTCATAAATTTAGTTTCTGATAAAAAGACCTCCATATGATTTTAAGTAGTTTTGGTTGTAACGGACACTACACCCACGCAAAAAAGAAACATGGGTGAAAAACAAGCAGTAAAAATCAGCAATTAATCCCTTTCCCATTTGTTGCGTTCAAGATTTGAGTTCAAGAAAGCTTAGATTTCAAGTACATTGCGAACCTCTATTAATTTTTTTAAGCTCAAAATTTCTCCCAGATTTCCCGACGCTAGATTTATCGTCAGACCAATCAGTCAAAAATGGAGATTAGATACATCCCGGTCGGACGACAAGAATTTCTAATATTCTACTGAAATTAAAAGTTAGATGTTCCGAGCCAAGAGTCCACATTTGTGCCCAAATTTACGTTTTATGGCACAACATAGACGAAGATGACAGAACTGCACCAATCGTTTTCTGAAAATCCCACGAAATTCTTCCCTCCTAATACGTTTCTAAATTCTAAGTTTTACAGCAAAATTATTAGTCTGCTAAGAATAAGGAAACAAAACAATCTTATTTAACGCTACAAGGCCAATATAGTATAAACCTAGTTTCAAAACACGGTTGCGAATTACCTTCCAAGGTTTGAAAAGAATTAAATCTATCAAGCAACTCATATCATTCTAAACTGTAGCAACAAATATCATTATTAATTCACTTATGCTAAATTTGATATTTTACTACCCCTTTGTTCACACTATAATATAAACAGCATCACTAGCAGCTTCACAACAAAGCATGGATTAATTAGTTGACTAATTAAACGTCACTACAATCACTTGTAATCATCCGGCACTGATTAAAGCTTTCTGAATATCTAAAGGATAACATCAAGAACACGTCTTAATCCTTAAAACTTTAGCAGCATACTGAATATATTAAGCAAGATTCAAAAAGGAAAAAAAAAGATAGATCTGCAGAAAATTTGAATACGATAACTCTGTCATTACTTGGAGATAAGAAATGCATTCCGCACATTCTTCTATTGCTATTGAACCATACGAAAGACATTCTAATCTCAACCACTATTAAGGGGCTACGAACTAGGTTGCATTGTGTACACCTTAGGCACAGACCTGTAACTAGATTTGTCGAATCAACAAAAATAAGAAGCTTATTTGATGTGTGATATGGTTGAGAGGTCAATCTTTCGTGGACTGTTTAGAAGCCACTGCACGAGACGCTACGATTTATGATGGCCTTGATTTGCCTGTAATTTATTTTTTACTATGTTTCCAGGAATTTAGGGGATATAGATATCCTCATTTCTTTTTATGAACCCATGCTACATCTTTAAACTTCACTGTAATGTTTTATGTTAGCACTTGCCAACACCCTCACCCTCCCAAGACAGTTTCCTGTCGACGCTGATGATACTTCCCCCTTTTTTTCCACCTCTGTTCCGATAGGCTTGTGAATGCAGTGTCTTATGGTACATGGAAAGAGGAAAAAAAGAAAGAGGACATTTTCGTAATGAGAGGGGCACTTCAGGTTTCAAAAATATTTAAATAATGAATTATATTCTGGAACTTCTGTCTCAAATTGAACCGTTGGTTTGGAAAAACGATCTATATTTTTGTTAACAATAAAAACTCGATCAAAATAAGACTCGGATTTTTCCTTTTTCTCTTATTTTTTTTAAAGTAAAACAAAACCTGGTTGAGGTTCTACGGAAAATTTTGAGAAGTACATCCTTAGCGCCATTGCTCAGTTTGTTCACTTGTCCATTCTTTAACTACGTAATTATTTTTTGAAGCTCATCTCTCAGAAACTTCTTCAGAGAATTCTCCTTTTTCCTCTTTATTGTTTGATATGTATTTGCACATTTTTTACTAGTTTTCACTCCCAAAAACCTTGTTTAAATGCACTTAAGTCACAAATGTAGAGCCAGAAATCAGTTATAGTAATCCAAAAAAGACTGCGTTTATTCTGATTTTATTTATTTTGCAAGGCATATTTAAAGCCCATCCCCTCAACTTTGCCATGCTCTATCGACTGAGCCAATTTATTACTTCCTACCTTATTGGATTCTTATGATATTACAAAATTTCTATATATATATATATATATATATATATATATATATATATATATATATATATATATATATATATATATATATATATATATATATATATATATATATATATATATATATATATATATATATATATATATATATATATATATATATATATATATATATATATATATATATATATATATATATATATATATATATATATATATATATATATATATATATATATATATATATATATATATATATATATATATATATATATATATATATATATATATATATATATATATATATATATATATATATATATATATATATATATATATATATATATATATATATATATATATATATATATATATATAATATATAAACACTATCTCGCGTTTCCTCACTCAGAAATATACTTGAGAAATTGAGTCTTTGATGTAAAGATGGCTTTTTCTATATTTTAATGCCAATTAGCCTCCTTCTACAAATAACTGGTACTTAATAATAATAATAAAAAAACAGCTATCAGGTTCAGTTAGAGAACTTTTCAGTTATCCGCACACACCATCAAATGAGCTGCAACCACTGAGGCAAAGAAGTAGAGGCGAAGGCAGGCCCGGTGGCACAGTAAATAGTATCGGGAGCAAAAGGGATTTTGGCAGAGGAGCAGCCAGAGACAAAGTTATGTGCATTTGAGATTAACAGTCTGTAGCCCCTTGGCAATTATAGAACATGTCAGCTAAAGGCGATTGAGGTTAGAGAACGCAATAAAACTTTAGACATTATTGTTTCGTGTTATATTTTATGACTTTATTCAGATAGATATTTTTCATGCTTTGAATAGAATGAAGCAGCCATTTTCGCTCATGAAATGAACGTTAATTAGTCTTTTTATTCCAGCTTAAGCAAAGAAACACCGAAAGTAGCATAGTTGATATTATAAGAAAGTTAAAAGTAATTAAATTTTGCTGAAAGCTACGTTAAAACATACCGCAGAATGTTTTGTATTGGCATCAAATTTCACATTTTCGATAAGTTATTCAATATATCCTTTTTTCGATCAAATATATTTCAGTAAGTTTTTAATAAAAGCCTTTTTCATTAATTTTCGAATGCCGCTAATTAGTTAAAAGATGGACAAAGATCAATTGGGTTGTCTCTTTACAAGGCCGTAAGCTATCCAAGTTTAATTTTTGCACAGGGAATATTTTTTTCGGGGAATCTTATAAAAAAAACTATAAAAAACACATTAGAAATTTGTTAAAATTTGTAATATACATTTTTAAGAGTTGTACCAAAATTCAGGGGGAGGGGACAAACTCCGTACCACCCAACCCTTGGATATGGTCTTGTCTCTTTATGTGTGAGTTTTCTTTTCAGCAAAAAATCCTTAATCGCTAAGTGAGTTTAATATAAAATCTAGAATTACTGAAGGTGAAGTGTCTAAAAATTCTTGAAAACCCACCGTCTAAGCACGCGCTTCTTGGCGAAAATTCTAATCGTTTAAGACATAAAGAAATACTCGAATCACGTCTTCTTCTCCATGCGATCCATCTGTTTTTCTGAGGTGTTACCCTTTAGAGCTAGATTGTCCCTTATATGTTGATAGAAGATTCCCAGACGGGAAAACTTAGATCACAACCAATCTTGTCTTAGTCTGAGGAGATCATCATCTTCAAACATACCTAGATAATGTTGGCATAGGTAGTTTAGGGCAGAAGAGATGGGATCGAATCCAAGGTATTTTTTAGAACCCAGATAAATCTTACGGTCCCTCTAGCCGTAAAGATAAAACCTGTTTCCACTTATGGGTACATCTATTTCTACCGCGACAACTCATAAGACGTTAACACGACACAACTCTACTTGGACTTTTCGAGGGGGCAAAAGCAATCCTTTAAAACGGGATGATGGCCGCTTGTTTAAAGAGTGAAGCTCCCTCTTAACTGACATAACTTCAAAATATAATTTGAGCTAAGTTAATAAAATTCGGTTAATTTAATTAGTTTAAGAATTAATTTCATTTAACTACCATATAATTTACTTTAATTTAATAATATTCCAAGTTAGGAAAAATCCTAAGGTTCAAAAAGAAACTAAAAACATTAAAAACGATCGTCATCCTCAGAAGTACTGCTGATGACAATCACTTCCAGTGGCAACTTGCAAGATCGAGAAAGAAGGGTCGTCCCAAGAGCGCGCAACGCCATACTTACCAGTCGGGTCTCTGCTCTCTTAACATGGTCCCACACGGTCTCTTAACCCAAGTGGGAAGATGTGCTGGCGGTAACAGTATATCGCAAAGACCGGAGACTCATTGGCAATGCCCTAGGCGCCTCTGGACGCATGGGAGGACCTAAGATAAGGTTTAGTTTTATATTGATGTTTAATTTAAGTTCTGGCTCTCTTTTCAATTACCCCACGACTTTCGTATATTTGTACATGATTTAGGTTATAAATAAATGATTATTATTGTTCTACTAATCGATAGAGCTTGCTTAGATTAAGAGAGTGGGCTACAAATCAAAGTATTTCAGACCATGTCACATTACGAAAGAAAGTGGGCTACAAATCAAAGTAGGCTACATTAAGAAAGTGGGCTACAAATCAAAGTATTTCAGACAATGTCACATTACGCCTTTGAATAACTACAGCCATACCGTATTGAATTAACTGGATTATTTTTGGTCATACAAAAAAAAATATTTCTAAAGGGAGTGCTCAATATTAAGTGCGTTTATTTAAAGGTTAATACGTGAAATAGGGTCAAAATTCTGGGTCAATAGTTTGAACTAGGTAAAAGTTCTACAGTTACATCGAAAAGGAACTTACCTGTTGCTCCGTCTACAAGATCACAGGATTTAACAACTGGTGATTTTGACTTTTTTCCATCAGGCTTTACTAAAGACAGGTCACAATGTTCAATATGGCCTATCACAGTATCTCTGCCTTCATCTAAAAAATTCAAAAAGTAAAAGAAATAAACAAATGAGACGGGTCATTAATAATACAGAAGAAATTTTGTCAAAACTGAATAAATATCTATTAAGACAGTGACTTATAAGTATGAGTAATTCAAGCAAAAGTTGAGCCCCACAACTAACAAGATAGAGAGAGAGAGAGGGAGAGAGAGAGAGAGAGAGAGAGAGAGAGAGAGAGAGAGAGAGAAAAGATAGAGTGGGGGAGAGAGAAATAGGATTACATAACCCTCTCGCTTACAGCAAGACAAAAATCTCTACATAACCCATATCTATAATTATACATAATTGCCCTTGGTCAAGCAATTATTTGAAGATGGTTATGTTTCAACTTCCACATTACAAAAAAAACATAAAAAATTTAATCTGATCATAAGAGTAGAAAGATAAGCAAAAACAGTACCTTCTGAGTCCAAGCTAACAACGCGATCAGAAACAATTCCTGAAGTTGTTGAAGAAGTACTGATCGTCGAAATTCTTTGATCTACTAATGAAGACAATCCCAAATCACTCAGTCCTCCCAGTATTTGGATATTAGCCAAAGTTGCATCAGATGGATGAGGAAGCCCATTTTCTGCAGCCCACGCTAAATTGGCAGGACTATCCTTTGCATTCCGAACTGCAAAAAGGCCTTATAAACTAGTCTAGTATGTTATAAAAACAGTTTTATATAGCCAAAGTCTTTGGGGACTAATCATAAAATTACGAATTGAGCTAGGCGAAAAGAGGCACTTGATTTTATCTTGTCTGATAAAATTTCCAACATAGTTTGTCTAAAATAATTTACTGAACTGCTCTCGAAGGGAGAATCAGCATGACAATGAAGATCAAGAGGATCAAAGTTTGGTTGAACATCAAATCTTGATTGAGCATCTCCCTTTGAGAACAGCTTAGCAAACGGTTTTCGGCAATTATCTCGGAGGCAGGACCTTTAGGGGCAACAATGGTTTCACCATGAACCGTCATTCACCATAAACTACTGGGAGCTTCAAACCACACTTTCCCCAATTAATGAAAGACAAATATGCAACTTTTATCTTTGGAAAACCTTCTCCTCCTGTGTTCAGGCATGAGCTTACCACTGTTTTTCTCTCATCATCCGAAATCTTGGAAGTCACGGTCTCATCAATGACAGATCCCTCTGATAGCGAACTTGTTCCAAACAGTGTACTCCTCCCCCGTATAGGGTTAAAAGCCCTATAAGCCTTATAAACTAGTCTAGTATGTTATAGAAACAAGTATATACAGCCAAAGTCTTTGGAGAATAACCATAAAATTATGAATTGAGCTAGGCCAAAACCGGCATTTTATATTGTCTGACATCAATAAATGTTTGGAACATGTCGCGTGTTATAAGCATAGTTGAGCACAGTCAAAATCATTATTATTTTTTTTTAGCTTAGAGTTTTTACATAACTGCGTTTGCGGAATTCACGTGTTCCATCACAAAAGAAAATTTAAGGCACAAAACGGAGGTTCGAATTAAGGATTGTTCTAGAATCAATCCTTGAAAAATTAAAACTTTCATCAACAATAAAATTTCAAAGCACGAAAATCTTGCAAAAAAAAAAACCAAAAAAAAACACATTTTTATGTCCACAAGAAAAACTGGATAAACAAAAAAGAGAAAACTGTACTATTTTTCTATTATTGTTATGCAAATATGCATTTGCAAGCATATTTTATTTTTCCTGTTTTCGCGAATTTTATTTAAAATCGTTATAACTTAAAAAGTTATATTTATCAGTTTTCAGTTATTAACCAGTTGGTAGTTGGTTTATTTCGTTAAACTAAGAGCTCTCGTGAATTCCAAAACAAAACTAATTCGCTAATCAATCAGGAAAAAAGGTTTCAAAAAGCAATAGTTGTCATGCTCAAAACATATTCAAAGAAGAAAATAATATCCCATAAAATTAAACTATCCGTAATTATGTTATCAATAATTATTTCGCTTCATAATTTGACAGGACATCAGCCACAACTTGTTAAAAAAATTTGTAATAAAGCATCTTTCTGCATATAAATTAATATAATAGCACACGCTTTTTTTCTCCGAAAAATTTGATTTAATCGAACCCTTTCTCCAATGATCTATTTTATGCTTCCAATTTAAGCACTCATTACTGAAAAAAAAAACTAAACCGGATAAAAGTAGGGAGTTTTTGGGTCTAAAACAGACTTCAATAGTTTTTAACAATATTAATATTAAGGGTGTGTTAGTAGTCTCCAAGATTGTATCCAGGATTTCGTTTGGGGGGGGGGGGGATTTACAAAAAAAACTTTAAAAAACGCAAAAGAAATTTGTTTCCTTTTATCCAAGAGACGGAAAAATAAGGGAGGGACGTCCCCATACGCGATCGAGAACGCGTACATCAGAAAGTTTTCCCGTCTAAAATACCTTTACTTGTAAGGACTACGGGACTTCGGACTATGGGCTATGGACTACGGGACTTGTAATGACTACGGGACTTCGGACTATGGGCTATGGACCACGGGACTTTTTACGAATGAATACGCAACCGTGCGGTATTACTTCATCCATAACTTGGAAGCTCAACATAGAGTTTGTAGATATGTTTAAATCGATTGTTTATCTCAAAATTTTTAATCGATAGCCATTTTGTCCTCCACGGAAAAAATCGTAATTTGGTGCCGCAAAATGACAGGAAACGCCACTTTCCCGTAGTACAATCTGTTCGGTCACTTTAAAAGAACTCAGAGCTTTGATCTTTGTTCTAAAGATGATCTTCTAGGACCATCGGTTCGACAAAACCCTTTCCGAAAAAAAAACACACACCGGAGCCTACATAGAACAACGGGAGTAGTTTTGATCTATCAGAGCCCAGCATTGGGACTTTATTGGAGTGCACTGGAAAACAGTGGGTCTTTGGAAAAAAAAACTGCAGAAGTCAAAGCACTGTCAGGGAGAAAAAGAAAGTGAGTGAGAAAGGGATTGAGAGAGGAGACAAAATAAGGGAAGAAGAGAGAGACAGCGGAAAAGAAATAGAGGAGAAAGTGTGGAAGGAAGAAGGAGTTAAGAGAAAGAGTTAAGAAGAAAGAAGGGAGAGAGAAAATAAATAGACAAAACGTAAAATTACCGTCCTCAGCTATTTTCATGGAGAACTGATGAGTAGCTTGGCAGAGATAAAGTAGGTGTTTGCATTTTACATCGGAACTGGCATAGTATGTAAACTTTTTATTCTCACATTCGGCTCGAAGCTCAAATTTCCGTCTCTAAAATAAAAGACTCAACTAAAAGACCGATTGATAACCATTTAGGAAAAACAGAATATGTAGAATGGATATTTAACCAGCAATTGACTATTGTAAAATATAATAATTAACACTATTCTCCCCTAAAACAAAAAAAAAATAATCGAATCAGTTAAAATGTAAAATCTTCGAAAGTAAAAAGTCTCGGACAGTCATGAGCGTAGAGGGAGCTGATTTTCGGCCCTATATTTTTTTTAAATTCCAAATCATGACATAAACTTACACGCAGCTTTTTTGAAATAAAGACTATATCTAAGCGAAAGTAAAGTGAAATAAAAGACCAAATGCCGGGATTGTACCTTCGTTGACAGTTTTAAGCAAAAAAAGAAGAAAAAACAAATTTATAGTTAAAGAGTTTTAGCATAATACCGAAGATTAAAAGCCGAAATGAATGAAGCAAAAATGGAAAATTGATAAAACAAAAGTTTGAATCGCAGAATAGAAAAAAAAAATCAGAAAAAAAAATTAACAAGACTAAACATACACTGCAAAGAAGAATGAACAGTAGAAATAGGACAATACTCCAATTAAGTAAATAATTTTGTAATGTTATCATCATCAAAATCATCATTTACTTGGTAATAACGCAGACATTGCATAGTATAAAGAAAAGAAAATATAACAAACATAAACATATTCAATGAACAATAAGAAACATATTTAACACAAATATATAAAAAAAGTAAATTAAAACTAACCATCATCATGATGGAAATTAGGCAGCTGCTTGTGCTGTAGTTCTGGGCCATGCTGTAATTTTGTGCTGTAGAATGCACTGCTGCTATTTTTGCTTCTTTACTTTTTAGTGTGCTTATTGTTAGTTTTTTTTTAAGCTTGGCTCCTGGATTCTCCTGGTTTCAATTTGTGTTTGTTTAAGTCTAATATAAATAGACTTAATTAGTGTTGTCACTTAATAGATAAAATTTGTGTTTTCTTGCTTGTCTATGTTGACGCTTGAATTCGAATAAAAGAGTCTCTTAAGCTTTTTTTGGTCCCTAAATGAGCGTCGCTCGGGGAGGGGGGGGTTAGTGGGGCAGTTTCCACCCAACAATGTGGAGGAAAACAAATTATATATCCCATGTCCCTTGACTATCCGGATATGGACCCCTCTTGCCCCCCCCCCAATAAAATCCTGGAGATTCGCCCCTGGGTCTTTACATAATGAGAGATTAAATAATAAAACTTATTTTCCAGGACAGATCATCTCATTATGGGCATGCTTCAAAAATCGCCGCTTTTACGATGTCAAATTTTCCCACGTCCGAATTAATTGCCAAAAGCCGTTTGCTAAGCCGTTCTCAAAGGGACGCAGCAGAATATTCTAGATCAGGAAACTGAAGCGTGATTAAACATACGTTGCCCAGCTGGTCCTCCCATCAAATTCAGTTCACCAAACGATTTTTGGCAATTATTTCAGAAGATTCAAAATGTCACAACCTTTAGGCATAACAGCGGCGATCAGCGTTACCAACACGGTACAACTGTACCGGTTTTTGTACAACCATAAATTTTTGTATGCAGCAAATTTCCTTGTACATTTGGGTTGTATTTGATCTTTTCTGACTCGGATATCTGTTCAAGTTTCGTTTTAGCAAAAATTTCCTTCTTGATATTGCAAATTTTAATGTACTGTTCAATAGTACACGTTAATCTCTCAGTGCATACTCAGTACACGTCAGTGCATAATTTAAGCCGGAAAACTGGTACAACTTATTTCAAAGCATTGGCAGTACTGGCGAGGATATGCCATTGAATTAAAGGCTCATTGCAGGCATTTTTAGTCTCTGTAGGAAGTGAAGCTAAGAAGTTTTTTTTTTGACACGCAGAGTCATTCCCATTCTTTCCCATTTTCCCAAGGTAGATACACAAATCTTAAAAAGTGTGTAGTAGGCTAACTCGTTTTCATTTAACTATCAATAACAATCGCTCGAAGTATAATATGGGAGTCAGCAACTAAGATTTCATTTTTCAATTATACGAATCGTTCAGATGCCAATTTAATCAAGTCAATAGCACAAACAGCAGAGAAAATTCAAATTTAATGTCCATTTCTGGCTTTGTTTAGGCACCACAAGTGGAGAAAAGTCCAGGCTCTTTATTCGTAAAGATTTAAAGGGGGATCTTGCCCAGATTGGCTTCTGAAACGATATTACCACTAGGAAAATAAATTCACTTTACCTCAAATGATAGATTTTTAATACTATGCCAAAGGAGACCTGCCTTCAGTGCTTTCAACTGATTTTCGTTGGCTTCATAAATATCAACACCGCGTGTAGCAATTCCCAACCAAACAGATGTGGTAGGCTGAATATTTGA
The DNA here is from genome assembly GCF_049724085.1 of Artemia sp. Qi Xiang Cuo. Lineage (NCBI taxonomy): Eukaryota > Metazoa > Arthropoda > Branchiopoda > Anostraca > Artemiidae > Artemia > Artemia sp. Qi Xiang Cuo. The sequence continues at coordinate 24,540,100 of NC_142795.1, forward strand.
ATCCATATTAGGGACCTGCAAATAAAGGATATAAATCGTCCAGCAAGGAGAAAAATGTCGTATTTTTTGTTTTATGTAAAAAAAAACAGATCAAAAAGACAGATAGCCGATTATAATGGTTAATTAACAAAATTACAATAATTACATGTTACAATTATGCGCCCAGAACGCTATTATGTCTTCGAGAATCGCTGTAAAATTATCTCTACCTTCACACTTCACTTTCGTACGCCACATGTGCTCGGCTAAGTAAGTTGATAAATGTTGGCGGTGAGTACCTCGGTGCCGTTTATTTTGCCATTTGGCTGAACCCCACACTCACTCTACTTTTTGTGTATTTGCGCCCGTTATTGGGTCGACATTGTGATTTACTGTTTTATGAATAATTTTATAATTTTATCATTCATTTTAGATCACCCGTTTCACACAACTCGACTCTAACAACTGTTTTATGATCGGGTATCTCTCCCACCTCTGTCCCGGTAACTGCCGCGTCTCATTTGACATATAAAAGAGTGGGTATAATGCACAAGTACCCAAGTTAGCTCCAAAACTAATAATTTTATCATTCATTTTAGATCACCCGTTTCACACAACTCGACTCTAACAACTGTTTTATGATCGGGTATCTCTCCCATCTCTGTCCCGGTAACTGCCGCGTCTCATTTGACATATATAAAAGAGTGGGTATAATGCACAAGTACCCAAGTTAGCTCCAAAACTTCTCGCAGGGCGCGAGTTTTCGGCTGCGTGTCCTCACCCAGAAATTAACGGTTATACTGTACCTCCTTATATTAGCCATATAACACGCCTTATTTTTTACTATTTTCCCCTCTCCCCCCTTCACTACGACCAGAAATGACAGCCCGACTCGTAGCTAGAACTACTCTTATGAAGAATACAAAACCCTCTTTCAGTTTCCTTCAAATTCAAAGAATTCCGCACATTCCTGAGCCAAAACAAAGAAATGTCCCAAGAGACAAGGAAGAATGCGTCATATAAAAAACTTGGCAAGCATCAGACCACATTTTCATTGTTTGATTTTCAAGCCACTGTCTTTAGCTACTTACGTCACAAACCCAAATATTGGCTTTAATTTAAATGAGTGGACCGACAAATTAACTAACAATTTATCATGGCTACTTTAAAAAAAACTATTACAGAGTGACGCGACAAACGAGTTCAAATTGCTACCGAAGTCCTTGGGCCAAGAGAAACCTACTGCACACAAATAATTAAATTGAGGGCACAAACCCTCTACAAATGGCCAAAAAAGTGGTGGTTTTTTTCGACCTGTTTGGAACTTACACCAGAAGTTCCTTGGGTCAATGGAACAATATTCAATATATATATATATATATATATATATATATATATATATATATATATATATATATATATATATATATATATATATATATATATATATATATATATATATATATATATATATATATATATATATATATATATATATATATATATATATATATATATATATATATATATATATATATATATATATATATATATAAATTATTAAAATCTAGCATAAAACGTGCTCGCTTTCATTTTACAAAACTCTATAATTTATCATTTGCATTGAAACATCAGGAAGGCAAATTCCTAATTTCCTAGATTTTCCCAATATACCGGTTGAGAAGGAGTTTCCGGGGGTTGGAGCTAAGAATACGTCGAGTTTAAATTACGTATCTCTTCAGACCCCACATGTGACATGCACACTCTTTTACCACGACAAGAAAATATGAATAAAAAAATAATAAAAAAAAAACAAAAGGAAAAATTCCTCTAAATTTAGTTCATGGATTATTGTTGGGATCATTTTAAGGATCATTTTAGAGAACACTAAACAGAGAAAATATTTTTCATATCTGGGTCTGCAATTTTTAAAAGTTAACATTTCGGCTTCACATTAGGAAGACAAAATTTTATATAAAATTAAAAAAAACGCGTCAAAAATTTGTTTACATGAATTTTTGATACGTTCTTACTAGTCAGACAAAATTTGTGGGGGGGGGGGTCATGGTATGACCTCTGGATACGTCTTTGCAAAGAATTCATTTACATTTAATTCGGATATGTTTTTTACCAACATCAACAAAAGTTGCTGTCTTTAAAAAGGTTTCAACGTTTTAACAAAAGAGTTTAAAAGCCGACACGAGTCAGATTGATCACATTTATTAGACCTTTTCTCAGTTACTGCATCGTAAAATGAGAAGGCAGTAAACTCTCGGAGAAAGTGTTTAGCAGTATAAACGAGAAAAGTGCCTGTCATACTTATAAAGACTTACCACAGTGCGGGGTATATACATGCCCCTTTCTCGGGCAGACTCGACCTTATCCGGCTTCTTCGAATGCATAAGTCTATACAGATGAAGTGAATGATAACAATCCCCGTGCGACGCTTCCTTGATGTATGAAAGCTGTGCTCCTGCTTGCGTCAAGCCTCTCTGATTCCGATGAAAGCTGGAGATCTGCTGATGAAGATAGGATTCGCCAAGCCGTTGAATTATCTGAAAAAAAAAGAATTGGTATAAGCACAAAATATGTACATAGGACACAGTATAGGTATATATAAACAGTAGCAAAAAGTTTCTTCAGAAATGATACAGATTAAAGCGTTCGGAAACGAAAATACGTCTGCATCACAGCATTAGTTCCCATAAGCTCGTCGTATTGCGCTAAACTTTTCCCTACTGTTCATATATACTTATACTGTAACATAGGATGGGTCTTCCGGTCCCTACCTCCTAGAAATTTTAATTTTTTTACAATATTCACTTTCATCTAAACAGTCCGTAATGGTTCCATAATATATTTGCGTTTTTAACAAAAAAAAAAAAACGGGAAAAACAATGCCCAGTAGGAGGGCTACGGCAAAACATGATTAACTTGACCTGACTCCAAAAAAGAGACTCACAACTTAAGAAAAACAATGTCTCTATTCCGTCGGTTCTAAAATATTAACTTTCTGAGCTAGATAATAAGTGTAACTCAATAAAGTATTTTTCAAAATACTTATTAACTCAATATATTTTTCAAATCTGGAGGGATGGAGGATTATTTTTGTTTTCTAATTTTGTCAATAGAAATACCAAGAAATGGCATTTTTCAATAAGTGCCCAAAAAACGTGTTTTTAAAGGTCTAGAGGGAGCAAATCCCCCCGCCCCCCTTATCGACTTTCTCGGCATGTATAAATAGATTTTTATGTGTGGGGGGGTGGGGGCAGCAATAGCTAAAACAAATTTTACTTGACAATTTCAATATGAAGTGCCCAGAAATTCGCGATAATTTTGGATTTCTGAGGGGAAGGTGGTCTCTGAGTCCCTTCCCTTCTCTGTGTGCGTCCCTGTTCGTAATTCCATTTTAACATATATTGGTCAGATTGTCAATAGTGAAAATCTGTTCGAATTTCTTGGTACTAATCCTTGTTTTTACAGAATATCCTTGTGAAAGTACAAAGTCAGTCATTTGGTTTGACCCTAAGCCTTAAAAATATTTAAAAAGCGGACTTCATAGGCTGCCTCATGAAAGGATTATATGTACCTTTGATTGCGACCAACCGTAATACATCAAACGAACTATGCAAAATGGAACCCAGCCAAAAGATGAAAAAAATTAGGGTTTCTTCACCCATAATAATACACGGCGAAGCTTTTTTGCCGGTAGATCCTACAAACTATTATGTAGATGAGTTTTTTTTCATAAATTGTATGGGAATACACTCGGTCGTATCAAATTACGCTTTGGTGAGACGCGTGCGGATGCGTAAAGATAGAATAGAGAAGAGAAGAAAAAAAGTCCCCAAGAAGTTTTCCGCTACTAAATAAATAAATATATAATTATATGAAAGAACAAGTTATATGGATATGGCTGAAGCCCATTATATAAAATCAAATAAGATAAACATATATATATATATATATATATATATATATATATATATATATATATATATATATATATATATATATATATATATATATATATATATATATATATATATATATTGTTTAATTGCCTAAAAGGCGATAAATGCCTTTTTTGGTATCCTGATTCAAAAATGCCTTCTCTTTTTTATATTTCACTGAAGATGAGGAAAACCTCAAAACCACCCCCGTATATTTTAAAAATGCATCTCTCCCCTCCAACATTTTCAAGAATGGAACGACTGAAAGTAAGGAACGACTTTAAAACTTAAACCGAACAGAATTTATTCCGTATATGAAAGGGGATGTCCCCTCCTCAACGCCTCGCTCTTTACGCTAAAGTTTTTTATTTTTTAAAAAAAATAAGATTTTTGATAAAGTCAAAATTTAGAGTAAAGAGCGAGGCGTTTATGAGGGGACAGCCCCTTTCATATAAGGAATAATTTATTTTCGTTTTAAGTTTTAAAGTCGTTCCTTACTTTCAAAACAAAATTTGCATATTAATTTTACTTTTATTTGGTTAAATGGCTTTCTCGAAACTTGTTTAATTTTATTTACGAACGTTTTTATTAGTAATAAATATACGTAACTTACGAATTAACTTACGTAACGAACTTCTATATTCATATATTTTTAATACGTATATTAGGGGGCTCGCCCCCTAGTCAATACCTCGCTCTTTAAGCTAAAGTTCGAATTTTGTTCCAATTCTTTAAAAATGACCCATTAATCACAAAGGCCGTTTATTATGAATAAATAGCTCTTATGAAAGTACTAAAAAATCTTTGGCTTAAAGAGCGAGAATTGACTAAAGGGTGAACCCAATCATACACGTAATATTTTTTGTTCGTTTTAAGTTTTGATGTTACTCCTTATTTTCAGTTGGAAAACTTGTTTTTTATATATTTAATTTCTGATCTTTTTTTAAATAATGCTGGGAAATCCGGCGGCCCCTTCATAGCAATGTCCCTTCCCCCATGAAAACTTCCTTCATAGAAATATCTTCCCAAATAACCCCCGACCCACCCACGCCCCTACGACCACAAAAAATCACCCCCTAAAAATTCTGTTCACGTCCAACGCACACATAAAATATGATAACAGGGTTCGAATTTCACAACTTTCAGCCCTCCCCCTGGAGACTTTGGGGGATTAAATAATCATAAAGGACCTAGTTCTCATATTTTCATCAAAACTGAACAAAACGGATATCTCAAAAAATTTTGATCAGGTGACGGGAAAAAAATGAGCGTGGGAGGGGGCCTAGTTACCCTCCATTTTTTGGTCACTTAAAAAGGGCACTAGAACTTTTAATTTCAGTTCCAATGAGTCCTCCCACGATATTCTAGGACCACTAGGTCGATAAGATCACCCCTAGGAAAAAAAAAAAATACTTCAAAGAAATTCTTCTTCAAAAATTCTTTCTTCTGGCAAAAAATGCGAAATTCCACATTATAGTAGATAGGAGCTTGAAACGTCTACAGTAGGGTTCTCTGATACGCTGAATATGATGGTGTGATTTTCATTAATATTCTACAGCTTTTAGGGGTTCTTTTCCCCTTTTTTCGAAAATCAGCCAAATTTTCTCAGGCGCTTAGCTTTTGATGGGTAGGATTAAACTTGATGAAAGTTATATATTTGAATTCAGCATTGAAATTTGATTGTTTTGATATATATATTGGTATCAAAAATCCGTTTTCTAGAGTTTCGGTTACCATTGAGCCGGGTCGCTCCTTACTTACAGTTCGTTACCACGAACTGTTTGAAAGACCCAAAAACCAGCCCTTACAGATGACAGCGGGAATCGTATGCCTTTTCCCCTTTCAACACTACCCCCGGGGATTTTTTCCGAGGAGTCTCGTGCCCAAAGACTAGCACATTATACACATTTCAACTTTCGTTTTTTCACTTGATTTCCCACTGACGTTCTTAGGGCTGAATTCCCTACCCAGTCGCCTTGCTTCAAGTTATGCTCAATTTGAATCCTCGCATAGGGGAATAAATGAAAAATTCATTTCCTAAAAATTTCAACAGTTTTTTGGGTTTTTTTTTAGGTTTTAAAACATAGAAATGCCATTTAGCGATGCGTATACCACACGCGGGCAGAACAATTCAAGCCGAACCAACAGCAACAATAGGCATGCAATTCAAACACAGTATAGCTTCTTGATCTGCTTGATTTGTTATCCGGCGGTCGCAGACCTTCCATAGAAGCTGAATATGATGGATATTCATCCGGATCTTCAAAAAGTTTCAACGTGGGTAACTGGGTAATTCGCTTATAATTGTTATTTACCGGAAACTCAAAATTAGCTGCTAAATGATCTAGAAAGTGATGGGATTCCTTTCCGGCAAGGGCGTATCCAGGATTTTCGTTCGGAGAGGGGATTAAAAAAAAAAAAAAACGCAACAAAAAAAATTTATATTCATTTTTGTTACGTTTCTACGTGTCGAACAAACATTTCGGGGGAGTTGGGGGGGGGCAAACCCGGTACCTATTGGATACGGCCTCGCTCTCCGGTAAAAAAAAATTAATGTAAATCTTTAAAACAATGGTAAATATTAATTTACATTTGATGTATATTCCACAATTTGAAAGTGGGATTCACAGAAGTCCACTTTAATTAAACCGACCTTTGAAATTTTGGTGAATTTTTGTGCGGTAAACTGGTTCCAATCTTTGTGTGTTCACAAGGATATTCCTTAAGAATATGGATAAAAAATATAGTTTGATTATCAAATACTATAGAATGCTTTAAAGGAAATTTAACTAAATTAATATTTAAATGTCCTTAAATACATTTCATACAGTTGAGCAAGTGAGCAAACAAGACAAATTCCGGTTAATTTCGGGAATGGTCCGGAATTTGAAGACAAATTCCGGTTAATTTCAGTAATGCTCACAAAGAAAACACGTCGGCTATTGAATAATAACTATTTTTCTTCAAATCCAACTTGACCTAGGGAACCCAATTCTTGAAAGTATAAAGGGCGAAAATGATTTGAAGGCACATAAATTCGAAAAAGCGCAAAAACGGATGAAGCATATGAAAAGCCTAATAAATATAAGAAAATCATAAAAATAGAAAAGAGGATTGACAAGAGAGGTTTCAAAAGAGGACTGACATAAAACTGTTCTCTGTGTCCGCTTCTATGTAACACATCAATCAATCAATCAATTTATTCAACGAATAAATTTACGACAAAGATACTTCAACATAGAGTAATGCTCTATAGCCAGGGAAAAAACAGAGGAAAAATTCATCGTTTTAATTATTTATAGTTAAGAGGAATAAAATGAACCTGAACGAGACTTACCCAGTTTGGTAAGTAGCAATTTAAATCAAAGTATTGCCCACGGTGTCTTTCCTCACTATAATCGGCAACATCTGCTTGAAGGGCTAAAGCGGCAAGCAATAGAAATGTCTCTTCCCCACAAGGCTGACTATAGTGAACAACATTCTCCCTCAGTTGAAGATAGAAATGCAAACGTGTAACACGATCCCTGTGCAAAGAAAAATAATATTCTGGATTTAGTCATAAGAAACATGTGGTGCGCTTTCAATCATAAAAGTGTTCAGAAAAATTTCGAGAAACCACCAGAATTTTCTTTAAGCTCTAGATTTTTTTTTCAGTGGTTTGCTCAAGATAAAAGGTTTCAAATAAATTGCAACATTCTCCCCCTAATTTTTTTTTTTTGTAAAGGGTCTAACAAGCCGGCTAGCAGGATTTGCCAGCCTTGTCCAGAACCAGATACACATACAGGACTTCCAAATACAACTTCCGCTTGAAACTTTAATGTCTTACAATTTTTATCATGCAAGAATTTGGGGTTTTCTCCCTCTAACTCGTGTTTTCTATTTTTGCGGTTTTCAAATTTGCATTCCCTCTCAAATAAATTCTTGCGCATGTCTGTTTCAAATATATATTCAGTTTCTTCTTCTTTTAAATTTTTACCTAAAAAATATTTTCTTGCGCATATGTCTGTTTCAAATATATATTCAGTTTCTTCTTCTTTTAAATTTTTACCTTAAAATTTGTTCTTGCGCATATGTCTGTTTCAAATATATATTCAGTTTCTTCTTCTTTTAAATTTTTACCTAAAAAATATTTTCTTGCGCATATGTCTGTTTCAAATATATATTCAGTTTCTTCTTCTTTTAAATTTTTACCTTAAAATTTGTTCTTGCGCATATGTCTGTTTCAAATATATATTCAGTTTCTTCTTCTTTTAAATTTTTACCTAAAAAATATTTTCTTGCGCATATGTCTGTTTCAAATATATATTCAGTTTCTTCTTCTTTTAAATTTTTACCTAAAAAATATTTTTTAATCAATAAGTGAACACGAAAATTACAACACCACAAAAAATGACCCAATATGTTTCAGTCAAAATTGTTAACATGAAATAATTAGTACAAATTCATGGGGCTGCAGGAAACGTAGACATGAAATTCTACTTTTAACAAATATTTTTATTCAGTTTGGTTTAAACAACTAGTAACAACTAGTAAACAACTATTAACTAGTTCACTAAGTTTGGTTTCTATCAGGGTGCGCAACTCTGTAAGTGATTCTCCTTGCAAGTGATTCTCCTTGTAAGTGAGTCTTCTTGCTACAGATTTGTTTTTACCCATTTTCAATTTTGGACAGATTAGCCACGCGTCAAATAGGCTTGTTGCAATTAATTTGTGTCATTTTTGGCTTCAATAGGTAATTGCAATTATTGAATTGCGCTCAATAGAGCTTATTGAAACCAATAAAATTAATTATTTGCCTATTATGCGTCAGGGCTCAATAGGCTGCAATTTGTACTTTTCTAGATCGAAAATTCTTGGCAGATTTATCTATCACGATAAATTAAAAATCTTCCTCTTAGAACCTTTCTTAATAGGCACTACGGGGCTGCAGGATTATTAACTCTTTTTATTTTCATTTCAACTATAAATTTTTATACAATAGGACCACCATAGGCGTATAGAGAGGGAAAGTTAGACAACTAGACTTTGACCATGTTTTTACAATTTTCAAATTACTTACGTAAAATTAATTTTGCTGTCCAAAGGACATTCAATAGAGCATAATAATTGCACTTATTCAAATAAGTCATTACAATTAATTATAAAAAGCTATATTAAACGTCAGGTAGATTTTACACAAGCGCTGAATGTGTGCGCGAGACGAAGGGGCGCTGATTTCCCGCCACCTGGTGCACATCTTGGAACGCCACGTGCGCCACAAGTTCCACCCCACTTGGCACAGTCCCCAAAAAAAGCTTGGCCCACTCCCCAAAATGCCTGGCACAGTTCCGCCACGCTTGGCACGCGCGATCTGGTGTACATGATAAGAGAGAGCGACCCACGGTGCGAGACCAGTTCAGTTGCAGCAAAACAAGAGGCAGTTGCTCCAAAATTAAAATCTTACAAGAGTGAAAAGACTGAGAGAAAGTGTTGTGTTTTCGATTGTTATTGAAAAAAATTGTAGAAGAAAGGCTTTTTATATGGACTAGATATTTACGAGACAAAGATAATTATGACCTCAAAAACTCAAATTTCAAATTATTCCTTCATTGAACCTACTTGAAAAAATTGAAAATTTTAACTATCTAGAGATACGACTGAGATACAGGAACGCAGATTCGACCAATGGATTGATCATGTTTCATTTAATATGGTGAGTTATAACTATAACTTTAACAGAAAGCTTCACATACAGTCTTTTGAATTGCCACAGTCGAGTCTATAATTAGTGATTATTAATTAATAAGTAACTAGTCAATATCTTACCGGAAAAACAGTGGATTGTCAACATAATACTGAACTCTGAAGTGGAATGTCAGAAGGGGATTTCCATGAGCATCCAAACCCTAGAAATCAAATAAGAAAAATATTATTTTATTCAAAAGTGTTGGAAAGGCTTCTAAGCGTAAAACTGGAATAAAGATTGTATAGAAGCTAAGATACTAACTTAGATTATCAATCATCAGGAGTAAAACTTCTTAGATTCTTTTTTTCTTTTTAGCAGGCCAGTAAAGAAGAAGCTGAAATAAACTTAATATGGAGTAAGTCTAATTAGTGCCTATGACATTATTTGAAATACAATGGACAAATTTGTGTTGTTTTTTTTTGCGGGGGGGGAGGTTGCCGCTGACTACATTTTAAACAATGCTGCAGCGCAAAAAAATACCACGATTATTTGATAGAAGCAAAGACAGTCATTCCTTCAGAAGTTGATAAAAGTGAAAAGCTTCAGAACTGCTTAGAAAGAGGAAAACCAATAATAAAACTCCAAATATTTATGTCAGATACCTGCGCACTTCAGGTCTGTGTATTCCTTAAAGTCCTTGATTCTAAAATTCATTAAAACTTACTTTATATTTTTGTGTTTTGTGTATATTTTGTGAATTTTGTGTTTGGGGGAAAGGGCAAGGTATTTTTTCAAGTTGCCCAAAGACTCATGTGAGCACCTCCTATCCGCCACCCCACTTCTTATACAGTATTTGTCGCTATTATTTCAGGCTTGTGTTTCTCAGCAATAAATTCCAATTGCTCTTTCGAAAAGTCTTGTTACCCGTGTCTTAAATAAGGGCAAAAACCTAAAGGTTTGTGAATCGTACAGACCGATTACCGTTTGCTCTACAATTGTAAGCTTTTTGAAAAGCTGATCTTCCCAGAAACGAACACAAGGTGCGACCATGGGGACAACCAGTTTGGATTTCGCGAAGGCTTGGGCGTGCAAAACGCGCACGCAAATTTTTGGTTATTTTATACCGCTATAGGATGCTCAAAAAGAGCCTGCATTTGTGTGCAATCTATATTTCAAAGACGTTTGATTCAATTATCCATTCACATGCTAATCTTTCTCTATTGAGTAGCGGAATAAACCCTTTTCTCTGTCGTCTCTTATGGAATATGTATTGTAATGCATCCATACGGGCGCGGCAAATTCATTACTGTTCGGAAAGGTGAGAAATAAGACTGCTTAGTCCAGCTCTTTTCAATAATGCCATCCGAACCGTTACTAAAAACATTCATCCATTTCTAATTGAGCCCCATATTGATGTCAGCTACCTCTCTTACGCAGACGATATCCTTCTACAATCAGATGATCTCCAATTTTTCCAAAATACAGTTAATACTTTTGCTCTTGTCTCAATGAAATTGGGCTTCATGTCGCCTCTTTTAAAACTGAGCTTCTCGTCTACGGTTCGTCTCAACAACCTCCCGTCACTATTGATGTTGGCCCAGAAACAATTTCTGCATCGTCTTCTCTGAATCCCGTTTGGATCAAATGTTTCAACTTCTAAAACACTTGTTATCTCGGCGTTGAAAGAAAAACTTAGAAAATTGTACGGGCTGCTTGCTCAAGTTAAAGGCCACAAAATAGCCCTGGACGGACTTTACAACGCTTTTTTCACCCTACATGCCTTCTTCCTGGTTCCTTCGTGGTGATTACGCAACATCTAAGAGGAAGAAAATTAGATCTCTTCCATTTTTGTAATGCGGTTGCCGCTTTAGACTCGCAACCGGTACATTTTGAGTAGATATGGCATCTTTGATATTTCTTCAAAATGGACCAGCTCGTGGACAGGTTCCGTAAGCGTCGTGAAACATATTGTCGACTTTCCACTTAAATGTATAGCTTAATTCTGTTGCCTAAGTACCTGAGATGTCATTTGTTTTGTGTTTTTTTTTTGTTCTTTTTCTTGTTTCCATTTTCATTTTATTTTTCTCTGTTTCTTGTACTCCTCTAAGTAGTGCTTACATTTCTACTATATTTTAGAGTAGACCATTCCGTTTTCAATATTTCTCCTCTAATATTTTAGACATACTTTGACACTTTATTTGTAATTCACATATGCATCTCCCTCTTTTTTTCTTGTCAGTCCTCTAAGTGTTTGTTGCAGATAAAAGAAATCTTTATACAGCTGCAAGATTCTGGCAAAAGCGATTGACAAACGTTCTTGTTTTGTCGGACTTGTATAGATCCACGAAATTTGAAACAAATAACCAACGTGGAAGGACCGATGTGATAGACAAATACAAATAGAAGCACTCATGCACATTTACTTAGTGCTAGAAGTTGTGAAGAGCCTTTGTCACAACTTTATGGTAAAAGACTATGTGAAACAAATTGAGTGTGTTCAGTCAGTGAGCCTTAAAAGAGAAGAGTTCTTCCTACCCGCCTCTAAGGTTTATCTGTGACCAGAAGCGATCGCCCGTCTGTTTTCCTTACAAGGAAAAGATGCAAAGTTCACGGAGAAATGCAAGAGCATCAAGGAAATTGCCCAGAAATAATATATTGAAGCTGTGTCCCAGGTAGTCGACGGATTTCCATTTGATCACGACATTTACACACTTTGTAGAAATTGTAAACCCAAAAGTCACATCGGATGGCGATATTCCATCGTTGCGGCTTTTTTGCCAAAAGTTCGGGCACCACCCATGGGATTTTGGGCTGGTTGAAAAAGAATGGCGGGCATTGATGCTGCTTAGTCCAGACGACAGTTTGCTCAGTGGAGGAAACCAGATTGATTTGTAGAACTGGGTGGCGTCCATCAAGAGGCCAAGTAGAGTGCTAAAGTTCACTAGTGTTCTTCAGTGTCATTCGGTTTATTTTTGGACTAACCCTGCTCAGATATCGTTGTGGAAAGACTTTTCAGCATTCTGAAAACAGTAAAAAATGAAAAGAGAAATGGGATCAAAAATGTAACTTTAGCTGTGACAGTTTCTGTCAAGTATAACATGAAGCGTAAAGGCCCCTCTACGTTCACCGAGAGTTTAAAGAAAAAAATGAAGTCCGCGAAATCCGATGCGACTGCGTCGGAATGTGTCGCTTTTTTAGGAATTAGGAAAGACGATGGGGATGGCGACGACAACGATGACTCGGGGCATTAATTTTAGTATTTGGGGGTTTCTCTTAAGTCTTATTATTTGGTAATTCTCATTAAATTTTTCTGAATACAGTTTAAAGTGCGTCTACATTCCGGATTTTCTGGAAAATTGGGAAGCAGGTAGTAATCTACACTAGTTAAAATCGAACTATTCAAAAGATCAAAATATAGGCGCTGTCCTTAAATCAAGCTTTAAGTGATTCATTTTTTTTACTACACTCTGCTTCAAATTAACAACTCAATATAAAAAAAAGAGTACAAAACAAAAATATGCGTGAAAAAGCGACCGGTTGGATATCATCCATGCCAATCCTTCGTACCAATTCGAATAAAACGAGGGTGTTGCAAAAGTAGTAATAGAGAAGGAAAAAATAATGGCAAAGAAAAGCAAATAAATAAAATATATTCATATGGTCCAGAATCTGACATCTGGACCCGGAATCTATAAATCAAAACCGAACTTAACTAGTCGATAAATACAAAGCATGGTTTTAAACGCCAACAGAAGATATTTTGGTACACGTAAAAGGTCTTGAGCTGCAAAATAAACCGTCTCAAACAAATACTATTAAAAGTCAGCCTAAGAAGGCTTTGCTTGTAACTTGGAAAGAAGTCATAAAATGGGGAGCTTTTAGGGATTTTGGTATTGAAAATAGGAATTTCTAGGGATTTTCCACCAGCCCTTTAGGAATTGAAAATTTTGAAGTGGAAATACTAGTAATATAGCGTAAGAATCAATTTTGTTAACATTCTTGTTCAAATAGTCCTACTACAATTCTATTCTTTTTCTCGCACTTAAATACTTTATTCCCACATTAGCGGAATGGAAGCACTGCCTCTAAGTACATTTCATGTATGTAAAGAGGGTTAGAATAAATTATTATTATTTATTTTATGCCGGTCGTCCGACTCACACTTCACTCATCAAAAATTTTCACTTTGATTCGGCTTTTTTTTCCTATATTTGAGTCGGGAGGGGGTACTATAATTAATTTTTCCCCAGGTGCCACCAACCCTAAGAACTGCTCTGCGTATACTTCACATGTTCCAACAAATTCTAAAAGAATAAAAACTTAAGAATTGTTCTATTTCTTCCGAAGACGAGAAAATACTAATTCTTTGATGGTCTTCTTCCAGCAAAAAGAATCCTGAATATTACGTCAGGTTTATCCAGCCTGTGTGAAAATTGCCGTGTATTCCCTCTACTCTTCCAGCTGCATTTCTTTTTTTTTACGGTTGAGCAACTCTAAAAGGAATCTCATAAATTCCGTTTAAACAAAATGTAATGGTAAATAAAAGATGAACAACAACCGGTTTAAAATGGATGACAGCATTTCAACAAATCATGAAAGAATAGCAGCCCTTTTATAAGATACTAAAATATAAATCCACAGTCACAGATATAGAAAAAAAAGCTTCCGTCGTTATCCACATAGTTATGACACACAAATCAAAGAGTAAGAACGCTTCCTGTTCAAGGCCATATTCAGGGGGGGGTACCGAATTTGCCCCCCCCCCCCAAAGTTTTTGCCCAACTCGCAAAGAGTGACAAAACTACATGTAAAAAAATTTTGATGCGTTTTTTTGTGACCCCCCCCCGAACAAAAATCTTAGACACGCACTTGATCCTGTTTATAAGAAGATCGATGGCTAGAATAATGGTACCTTCTATTTTGACCATGAAATTATTATAAAACTAGCCAAAACAACTGGTGAACGACAAGCACAAAAAAACGAGGGCATACTGTTCTACAAATATAAAAAAATCTGCTAACTTTGGATGCGTCTGTAACATAAACAGACGCTACAGATACTAGTTATAGAATATCACGTGACTGTCATCAGATTAGTGACTGACTGGGAGTTACAAACACTTACGAATCATATATGCCATTTTTGGCGTTGGCAATTTGGTGCCAGAATGAGCCAATCAAAATGCACCTGGATTGGATTGACTCTCCCACGAACTAACCCAGCGACCAAAAAATCTCCATCCATTCAATATATATATATATATATATATATATATATATATATATATATATATATATATATATATATATATATATATATATATATATATATATATATATATATATATATATATATATATATATATATATATATATATATATATTATACCCTATATTATATTTAATATTACATAGATTTGATATAATTTAGTTTCCGTGTAAACTAAGCACTGAAGCGAATGATGCGAAAACCAGTTGAAGCGTTCTAAAATAGAAATTAACACTTTAAAGAAGAGAGCCTGATAACACTGATTTAGAGTTTCTACAATTAAAACATTCCAGGGAGGGGGGTAGGTTGATATTCCAAAATGCTGGACTCCATATATATACACACACACACATATATATATATATATATATATATATATATATATATATATATATATTCTTGCTGAGACAACGCAGGGCAAAGTTGTTTTACATGTTGCCGGCAACAACCTCTAGGTCAAATAGGATATTGACATGCTATTAGGCCTACGTCAAAACGGGGAAGGCTCTTTATTTCCTAGGAATTATCAGTAGACATTTTAAAAACTCACGAATAGCTCAATTTTTCCTTGATTTCCTGGGTTGGGTTGAGGGGGGGGGTGTGCATTCGGTGGTGGAGTCAAGTGATATTACAAGCACTAAAAAATACTAAATGTAATACCTAAAATATATAATAAAGCATTTAAAGATTCCCGAGCAAGCCTGGTTGTTTTGACAATTTTTTGTTATTTGAAGATTCTGTCCTCAGGAGTAATTCTTAAGGAGAAAGTTATCCATAGACCCTTGATTCAGATACGTTGACTTTATAACACAAAAGTAAAACAAAATTAACAGTAAGTTATATTTATATGTACATCATTTTCTTTGCTTAGTGATTGCATTGGCCACTCAATAAAACCATAGTTTTTTAGAGCAAATTACCAAAAAAATTGAGTTTATATGTTGAATAAATTGCAAATTACTTTTATTACCTCAGGCATTTACCGTGAAATTTGTACCGCAAAGGACCACGAAGTTATTGCAATGTGATCACTGCTGTAAAAGATTTATTAATTTAATTTATATCAAATGTTTTGCCGCTTTTTATGCATATAGCAATTATGGTGCCAAATAGCACCGACAACAAAGACATGCCGGCATAAGCAGAGAAAAAGCTCTGGAATTCTCGACCGCAATCCATCATTAGTTATATAAGAATGACATAATCATAAAGAGGATTTTCCATTCTTAGTTTTGTGTATCAAGTCTGCGCTCTTCTTATGGATTAAATAAAAAAAAAAAATTTTTTTTAACTGAAAGTAAGGAGCGACATTAAAACTTAAAACGAACAGAAATTATTCCGCATATGAAAGGGGCTGTCCCCTCCTCACCGTCTCGCTCTTTACGCTAAAGTTTTTTATTGTTTAAAAAAAATTGTGAGAAAGAGTCTAACTTTAGCGTAAAGAGCGAGGCGTTGAGGAGGGGACAGCCTCTTTCACATACGGAATAATTTCTGTTCATTTTAAGTTTTAGTGTCGCTCCTTACTTTCAGTTAAAAAAAAACTTGTTTTTTTATTTAATTTCTGAACGTTTTTGAATTAATACAGATTTGATTTTGGCTCACCGGACATAAATAATTAGAATGAAATTTGAATATTAATTTTACTTGTTTTGGCTAAATGGCTTTATCGAAATTATGTTCTGACGTAACTTACGAATTAGCTTGCGAAGCGAACTTCTATATTTGTATGTTTTTATTACGTATATTAGGGAGTTTACCCCTATTCAATACCTCGCTCTTTACGCTAAAGTTCGAATTTTGTTCGAATCACAAACCTCTGAATCACTAAGGCCGGTTAATTAGAATAGGTAGCTCTTTGGAAAGTACTGAAAAAACTTTAGCGTAAAGGGCGAGGTATTGACTAGGGGACGAATCTCCTCATATACGTAAAGATTTCTGTTTGTTTTCAGTTTTAGTGTTGCTCCTTACTTAAGTTGAAAAAATTGTTTTTTATTTAATTTCTGATAGTTTTTTTAAATAATGCTGGGAAATCCGGTGCCCCCTTCTTAGAAATATCCCTTCCCCCATTGAAACATCCTCCATGGAAACACCGTCCCCCGTAACCGCCTCCTCCGATCCTCCACCCCCCCTCACCAGAATAAAATCCCTCCTGAAACGTCTGTATAATTCCCATTAAACAATACTAGGTTGTATGTAAACATTGGGCAAAGTTCATAACTTGCACCCCTTCCCCCAGGAACTGTGGGGATTAAATCATCCTCAAAGACATATTTATTAGATTTTCGATAATGCTGAACAAAACGGCTATCTCAAAATTTTCATCGGATGACTGTGGGAAAAAAAGAGCATGAGAGGGGGCCAAGTTGCCCTCCAATTTTTTTTTGGTAACTTAAAAAGGGCATTAGAACTTTTATATTCCGTTCCGATGAGCCCTCTTACGATATTCTAGGACTACTGGATCGATACGATCACTCCTGGGGAAATAAAAAAAATAAATAAACACGCATCCGTGATCTTACTTCTGGCAAAAAAAAATACAAAATTCTACATTTTTGCCGATAGGAGCTTGAAACTTCTATAACAAGGTTCTCTGATATGGTGTATCTGATGGTGCGATTTTCATTAAAATTCTATGACTTGTAGAGGTTTTTATCCCCTTTTTTTTAAAATAGGGCAAATTTTCTCAGGCACGTAACGTTTGATGGATAAGACTAAACTTATATATTTGAAATCAGCATAAAAATTTGATTCTATTGATGTATCTATTGGTATCAAAATTCTGGTTTTTAGAGTTTTGGTTACTATTGAGCCGGGTCGCTCCTTACTTTACAGTTCGTTACCACGAACTGTTTGATAGTTCTGAACGACAGTTCACATTGTACGCTTATGCCATCTGCCCAAAATCAAAATTGGTACTTGTGTAATATAGCGACTATATTCAAGAAGTGAAGTTAGGTTAATCATAATGAAATATACAAAAATATAATACTTTAGCAACAAAATTATTGAAACTACAGCAGCGAATTATGGAAAGCATGCCGCGCAGAACGCAATATATTGAAAACCTAACCATCTCTATGCACTAAATATTTAATTAAAATATACTACACAGTAGTTTATCTCACCCAGGCTAAGCTAGTTATCTCCGGGTGCACACAGAGAAACCGGTTTTTACAACACATTAAGAATAACAGTGTGGTTGCTATAATACACAAGTATCTTAAAATGCATTACGTATATAGGCCTACGCACAAAAAAACAGCATTTGTTTAGTAAATTCAATTATAAATTAATAACAGGAAAAATTACAGTAATTTACAGAGGCTTACTGAAAAACTCGAAAGAGTTGTCTTGAAGCTTTGTCTACTTTACCAATCAATACACAAATGGCAACAACAGTTTATGGCCAATCCAACTCAAAATTACGAAGTATGTGCCCAGTGTTGTCTTTGATTTTGTACGATTTGCCACTTTTATATGTCTTCTTTCAATCGCTCATTTCCACAAAGTTACACACACATGGCATTAGAGTTTTCTGAGTTCGTGAGATGTCACTGTTTTGAAAGGAAGTAGGCAGTTGAGGGTATCCTCCCTGACCCAGTATGGGCTACGCTCATTCCTTTAGCGTAATTCAAAATTTCACGAATTACCTGAGTCACTGGTCTGCACCTTGCTAAATATTACCTAAATGTTTACATCAGTTGTAACCACATTGGGTAGTAGTGAACTAAGCGTACTCTTTTATATACTGTATATGGAACGTCAAACTGGAGATGCTACAGATAGCGGGACAGATACCCGCCAGACTGGTTATTTCAAAGACCGCTATTAAGAATTGGAATGCAAATAGTAGTTTTCATTGCGTCTACAATGTATACACTATTGTTTTTTGGGGTTTAGGGGGGAGGGAAGGTACCTAGGTTAGGTTACGTATTTAATATATGGTATGCTTTACCCCCCGCCCCCCTAATGTGCAAATATATAGCCCAAATTTGTTTTTAAACTATTATATCTCATCCTATTTTATTTCATTAGCATTAATCAAACTTGACTTCTTTAGCAGTATATAAAAGAGTACGTTTAATGCACCCGTACCCCACATTGTTACCATTAATACAGTGGCGGTTCTGGCCACTCTTGCGCCCGGAGCAAAATCTTGATTAGTGCCCCTCCCCTGTCTCCCACAAAGTTTTCAGGCCAAATTAAAAAAAAATCTTTTATTAACAAAATTGTTTTTTTTCAAATTATTAAATAATCAGTGATTTATTTTTTGATAATTTTCAAAATAATCGAAAAATAATATTTATTTAATTAGTTAATAATTTATAACCTCTTGATTTTTTTATGCGTCAAGCCGAGGGGTCCCAATCTCTTAGAAATGATGTACATCAGGTGACGCGTGCCAAGCGTTGTGGAACTGTGCGGCAGACTTGGCATTTCAAGATGTACACCACATGACGGGGAGTCGGCGTCCCTCGTGTCAAGCAAAACTAGAAGTGCCGCAAAACTAAACCCTAACTATCTGTAATTTTGACAGGCGATAGCATATTGACATTGACATGCAGACCTCTTTCATCTTATAATATTATTAACTTCTATTCTTACCCCCCTAATCACAGTTGGGGCGGCAACAACCATCCCACCCCAATCCCTTTTCGAGAACCTTCTGATAAAACGCGTCTTCCCGCCCTAACCATCACACCCGCAAAAGAACAACAGCCGTAAAATTGACCCATTAAGTATCACTCCCTTGCAAGAATCTTAATCCCCCAAAGTTCTGCGCATTATCCTTATTCAAGTCATTTGAATCAGATATTAGATTTTGTGCAACGCATTTTTCTGGTTGGTTTTTACCCAACCAAATCGTAAAACACAAAATTAATTCCTCAGACATGAGGTCGTTTACAGCAGATACCAAGACAAGACGCTTGCATTTTTCCGAGGGCACTACTATATAATCAATAAATTTTTATGAAGGCAGGGCTTTTAAGATGCTTTAAAATTACTCTTGGAAGATAGTAATGGGAAAAAAGTAGTCAAACTGCTTCGGGTTTTCGCCTTCATTATAAATTGCAGACTTACACCAAAGCGTAACTTTTTTTTTCTGAAATACAAATTCAGAATTACACAGATTGCCAAACAATCTTAAAAATAAACTTTGATTGAATCTTTTAACACCTTTATGTGTCTCAATATCATGATAAGCCATTTACCATTTGAACCAAAGTAGAGGACGAAGGGGCTCTTACTTGTATATTTATGAATTCCAATAGAAAAAAAAGGTCCCGGATATAGAGAAGAAAAACTCCCAGGAAAAACATCCAAAAGGTGCGTTTTGTTTAGAAGCAATTCAAATTATATTAATAATTAGCAGTGGTGTAGCTAAGGGGGGGGGGGAGGAGGAACGGTTGTCCCAGCCTATGAGAAGGTGCCGATCTAAGATATTTTTCGTCAATATTATAATCTTATGTTTACTTATATTGTGGTAGTGGGGGGGGGAACCTATATTGTCCCAGGGCGCTGAAAACCTTAGCTCTCGCTCTGGTAATTATAAGTCAAATTCTATAAGCTTACCCGGGTAGCCATTAGAAAAAGGGCACGGACACACATTTCCAATATTGGGGAAAATCTCTATCTGGAACACTTTTCAAGTACAAAGGACAATGAAAATAAAACCAGTATAGGTTTCCTGATACTGGTGCGTTATATGGTTGCTTTTATATATTGCGCAAGGAAACCAGTCAGTAAAAACCCGTCGGACGGGTTATTTCAAGAGACCGCTATAGAGTAATGGAATGCATAGCGTGGTTTTCATTACGTATACGATATTTAAACTGTTGTTTTTTGGGGTTTAGGGGGAGGGGGGGAGGTACCTAGGTTAGGTTAGATTAGGTTACGTATTTAATATATGCTATGCTTTAACCCCCCCTCCAAACCCCTAATGTTCAAATATATAGCCCAAATTTGTTTATAAACTATTATATATTCCTCCTATTTTATTTTATTTCATTAGCATTAGCCAAACGTGACTTTTTAGAAGTAACTATATAATGCACCAGTACCGGTTTCCTTTGACGGCGGTGTAGTTATCGTTTGGAACCAAAAAGATGCTAATGTTTGAATTTTCACGGAAGGAAACGTGGTGAAAATAAACTAATTAAGTTTACTTATTCATTTTCACGATTCAGTGTGGCAACATTGATGAATAGGTTTTACTGTCCCAATAACTTTACAATTTTGTAATAACCCCGAGAAAAATCTTAGAAAATTGCGGTTTTCAGTTATGAATAGACCAAAAATGGGCCAAGCGCAGAAAAAATGAAAAAATTTTTTCATTTTGATGTTCTCGGTATTTTAGCTTTAACATGAGATGCTACCGAAAGAATTTTGTTTAAGAAAAATAACGTATTTTCTTACGAAAAAAATTAAATAATACACGGATAGATTAATGTTTGCATTAAAATAATTTTTAAACTTCCGAATTCAAAAATTCAAAGGGTAAATTTTACGCTATTTTTTTGCACAATAATCTACTAAGATTAATTTTTTTAAAATGAGTTCCACGAAACAATGCAAAACATTGTTTCGGAATCCTCTTTACTTAGGTAGTATCTGTTTAGCTTCAAGCAAGGAGCCACTTGATGTATACAAGGTACCAGACCGAAGGATACATAAGGTCATGTGCTCTTTAAATGTGTCATACCTTGGCTGATTGGCACGCTCCCTGTCTAATGAGTCGTTTGACACCCAAAACGCAAAATAAGTCTCATTGATCAAAACGTAAAACAAGTCTCAATGACCAAACCATAAAATAAATTCAAATTGTTAAATCTGATCCAATATTACTACGGCACTACTACTACTAACAACTCACTGCAGCACCAAGCCACCTGAGACCAACACAGCTACGCAAGCTCCTTCTCCGTCCCAATCTATTCAAAACATTCCTCTTTACACCCTCCCAAGAAGTCCCTATTTCCCTAACTGTAGATAACCAACCAATCCATCGTGTCACCCACTTATTTCATAAACAACAAGAAATTCTTCAATCTTGTTAGGGACTCTATTGTTGGCAACCGATTTAGTCGAAAGATAAGAGGAAAATTTCGAAATTAGACATTTGATCGCCTACTCATCAATTCGCTTGTCTCATTAACAACAAACATTGCAACCCAGGGTATTGGGGTTAGTTAATTCACAAGTGGTATACCAATCTAATAAGAGCACGTCTGTTGAGAAGCATATCCACGTTTTGAACAAATCGTTGGGTCGTTTAGAAGTGATCGAATTACAGCTTTGCTGTATCTTAGAAAGAGGAACAGGCCGAATTATCATAGCCTCACATTGGCAGAAACATCCCTAAAAACCAAATCATAGAAAGTTATGAGATTGGATCTTCTTTCATCTGATCTTACCATGAAGTAGAAAAAATATAGGAAATTTTGTATTGATGGGAAGGATGTCAAATGAAGTGTAATTTTTCTTTAGTATTTGTCTTTTGTATATGGCTTTAATTGGCTTTTAAATACAGATTATTATTATTATAGTAAAAAAAAGGTTAGTTGATAATTCGATAAGAAGTGCTAAAAAAAAACTGGGGAGATTTAGGGAGGGCCTCTCAAGAGTCCGTGTATGTACTGCCATTTTGATAATACCACCTTTCTATAGGTATTACACGAAATTTCAGAGCTACTTTCAGCTGTTTTTATTATTAAGTAACTTTCAAACTTGCGAACTGGTAACAAAAACTGATTGTCATTTCAAGGAAGTTATTGACGAGATAAGATAATACCCGAAAATAGAAAATATTGAAGTTTAAGAAAATATTGTTTTTTACCAGAGGAGGAACACTAGCATTGTTGCACGTAATCCAATTTTTAGCGGGAATAAAGTTTTTGGTGATAAAAAACACATTTATATAATTCAAATTTCAAAAATTGGATGTCGAAATGCATTTACCATACCTCAAACCACAAAGTTTGAATAGGGACAAAGCTACCACTAGTATTGACCAAGTAGGTGGATAGATGGTCTCTACCAAAGGTAAGGGAAAACGAGGCCATAAGACCCAAATAGCCCAACCTGTCCGTATTTCATCCTATTTTTCTTCAATGTTTCTTGGGATGTCTTTAAGACTATCCTCAGCGTTCCTCCTCTATCCAAGTACACATAAACAACGTCGTAAGCAAGTATGTACAAGAGGTAGGATACTTTCTTGCAGTTTAGGCTACTTGGTAGTTATATGGTCGCCTACCATCACTATATGTTTTATGTGTGATGCCCGTCTCTACTCAGAAGCATCTCGCTGCATTTAAAACAAATCATCAATCCAGTACAAAAAAAGAGGTCAGGGTTAATATATAGGCTAGAATTCAGTGACAATGTTAAAAAAAAATCTGCGACTAATGGTTTCCAACACCATTATTTAGTTTAGACACTACTTTGTGAAATTATATATAAATCCCGAATGAGTAATTCCTAAAGTTGGGTAATAACAGCCAATTAGACGGAAAAATTTGAAAAATTTAATAAATAAAATTGCAGATAAGCTCAAGCATAGATTAACCAGTTCGACGCTGAGCTAGCTCATCAAAGTTCATCATAAAATAATAGGCTACTATATGTCCCTAAGGTCATTAGGGATCAGTAAAACTTAAAATGGCTTCAAAATTTCAATAGCATTTGTTAAGCACAAACACAAGATTTTATTCGGAGGAGGGGGGACACAACTTCGTAATTGACGCATAATGGAAGATGTAGTAAGTTTTAAAAAAATCAACACATTAAGAGCTCTGGGAGGGGAATAATTCCCCTTCCCACAAATGTACCTGCTATACTTCGCCTTAAAGTATTTATTTTTTAAAATTTCAGTTTTAATCTGACAAGAACATCTTAAAGCACTTTTGAATATATTTCTTACAATGGGAAACCTCATTAAAGTCCAAATTATTATCCCCAAAGAAATCTGGAGATGGGTTCAATAAAACACGATTAGACATTTCTTTCTTCTTTCTTTCCATAATTTATTCATTTGCAAGTAAGGACCAATCTGGTCATTAAGCAGTTGGCAAAAATTATATATCATTAGCAATTATTTTGTGTGACCAGCAGTGAAAATAAACCGTCACAGTAGGAACATCATTTGAAGGGGCGGGAAAGGTAAGATCTTGCCCTGTTCTTGCTTTCAAATTGATAAACACAGTCTTGAGAAACAGTTTTCACGTGAAGTGGGAGGTTTCAGGCCATATCTCACGTCGTTTTGGTGACCCAAGACCTTGATATTCTTTCCTTAAAGGTCGATTAGACAAAACAAAAAAAACAGAGATCAAAATTTTTAGCCAATTTTTATGTTCAGAGGGTAAGAACTAAGGTAAGAAAGCACTGAGGTAAGGACTATTTTCAGGTATTTATAGTCGATTCTGACAATCAAGTAAAGCAACATTAGTCCTTGAGCTGACATTATTAAATTCCGCAAACTTTTTAGAGCTAATCCAAGTAGTATTTTCTAGTTTTCACCTATTAATTGGCAAACCATAAATACTCTAATCCACAATTCGAAAATTTAATACTGCAATTTCTATACATAAAATTCAGTCACAAAAAAGATATGGTTATCAAAATATGTATATGCATAAATATGTATAAAGCAATCTTACTAAAACCCCAATAAAACAAAACCTGCTTATAAGACAAAGCCAAAGGAAAGTAAGCCTCTGCCCACTGTACCCATTATAGATAACGCCATTAAAAGTATGCAAGATACCTGAGGGTAGGACAAAATCTAAATATCTCGGGTCTGGCTACCGGAGTTACGCAGCAGGTACATTGCAACGGAGCCATAAATTGTTTTACGCTTAAATGAGCAAAAAGCTTAGGCAACAAAACACCGTGGATAGTCAGCAAAGCCAGTATTGTGACACAGATATATATTTAACATGGTAGGCTTTTTGTGGCTGATAGAAGCAGCAGGGAGATTCGCTTGAATTAATTAGAAAGAAAGAAAAAACGATTCTCTGAAGCAAGTTGTAGTTTGTGGACATCAGGTTATTTATCAAGTCTTCATTATGATAAAACATACATAACAGATATTCCGTGCACGTACAATCAATATTTCTGCAGAAAGACACGTACACAGGAAGTGGCGCCAATTCACAAAATATAGGGAGGAGGGATGAGCAAGGGTCTTTTCTTTACATGTTTGGTACTTGTGTATTATTCAGTATAGGCCTACACTCGAGAAGTTAAGTTAGTCTAATCCTAATGAAATATACCAAAATATTATGAAAATAAAATACTTATATATATAAGCCCAAATCATATAAATCCAATGTATTCTGTCACCCGTCACTTGTTTTCCACAGAGCGCAAGCTAATTGTCTCTTAATACAGAGAGATAAAACCGGTTTGTTTTCGAGTGTGCACTGAATAACACAAAAGTACCATATTTTTTTTTTATATATATATGGCTCCCATGCATACACAATTTTATTTTTATTTAATATTAGTGTTGCCAACTAGTGGTCCTGATCCCTACAAAAATTTTATTAAATACCTTCAAGTTCCTGATATCATGACCATATCCAGGGGGGTTACGCAGTTTGTCCCCCCCTCCCGCCAGCCAAAATTGTTCCTCCAACTTGTACAAAAGTAACGAAAATACACGTCAACTCATTTTTGCACATAGAAACCCATACAAATTTTGATAATCCCTAATCTTTTTTTTGTATCCCCTTCTCCAAAAATTTTCTGTAAAACCCTCCCAAGGACAAAAATCCTGCATAAGACCCTGCCTAATATGTTCTGGTGTGCGGAAGTATTTAAAATAGGAGGCAGATTATAAAGGCTTGATAGTTAGACTGCGATCTTTCCCAGATATCAACTTAAGAAGAGTTTTCAAAGAAAAAGTAAAGAGCCATATTAACCGTAAGACGAGTAGAAATTAAGTAATTTATTAAAAGAAACAGAAACTACTATAAATAAACCAACAGAAACCCCCCCCCCCAAAAAAAAAAAAAAAAAACAGGACAAAATGCATAACCACGCCAATCTAAGAGATATCGCTATGGATGAATAAATGAACCCAAAAATGTACAGAAATTAAAGTGGGTAATCAAGCTAAATTTTAAACGAAAATTTACCACAAACCGGAGTAAGGCTACAGCGTCATTTCTGTTTACTGAAAACGATTTGTATTTCAAGCTGTTTTTTTTTTATTTTTCATAGCATCAACAAAAGGCAACAATAAATATTATCCCAAGGCTGATCAAGGTTTAGAATAAGAATGGTGCATTGGTGCTACTGTCTTCCCTCTCGAACAGTCTAAACGACTTGAGTGTCACTTGTATTTAATTGAAAGCTACGTGCATTTTGAACAATGTGGTTTTTATTTATCAAAACATGGACAACAAATATAATCATCTTCATAAACAAGATTACTGAAAAAAACTAATGAAAGTAGAAAGACAATTTAATAGCGGTTTGATAGCATGGTAACACATTTTGTCTTTAGATTTATCGCTGTACTTGGACGTGAATTGATTCTCATTCCCATAGGGGGCCTATGGCGCAAAAGTATTTAGGTTGATCGGAGACATAACACTTTTAGCCGCTCCCCCGGCACAAAATCTAAGTCTCTTTGCCCTCTCCACCCCACAACCTGAAATGTTCAACTGCATTCCCAAAGCCGTTGCCGAGGTATTCCATATATGATATTTCAACAACCTGGATACACATAGGGCATTTCGATTTACTTCTGCACCCTCCTCCAAATACAAATTTGATGTCCATTTGACTCTTCCCCCAAATCTCACTGAAAGTTTCCTTTCGACCCCCCAACTATTCCCCAGGCATTGCAGATCGTGATTGAGAGCGATAGCTGCAACCTAGTAAAGGATAACTTGGAAAATCGGCTGCACATGCCGTTTTTTAATTTACTCAGGTACCCGTGTCTTTTCCAGAGTATACCCTTGAGAAACTAGAAGAATCTTGGCCTAGCAAACGGTCCCTGGAAGCTTTTAGCTGATCAGATGACCGAGGAAAATATGGTCACCCTTTTTACTGTAATGTATCTGTGAGCAATGGGTAGTTTACATAACTTAAGGTCATTGCCACTGGGGCTAGGGGGGTGATGTCGACCAAGGAGGGGTAGTCATTAGGCCTTTCGACCTTTCTGAAACAAAATAGTTATCTATAAATATGAATCAGATATCATGGGGGCGGAGTGGTAGAAAAAGGCACAAGAGGGAGGCTGGTCCCCCTTCAATCACTTGCGGTCCTTAAAAAGAGCACTAGAATTGTCCATTCCGAATCAACAGAGCCACCTCTCAAGCTTCAAAGACCACTCGATTAACGACGACCAACAGTTTTTTAAGGCTCTTCACCCAAAATCAACTGCCGTAAAATCATCCTCACCCGGTGGAATCCAACAGCTATATCGCTTTGATATAAATTGTCATGCAATTTGGGTTTTTCTGGGTCAAAAAATCAACACAAGGTAGACTCAACAGACTTGTCCACTCACAATACTATCCTCTCAAATAAAAGGGCCACCTGATACTTAGTGCATTTTAAACACGGATACCAACGGGGGGGGGAGGATGAGCCCCACTCCAGCACCTGTACATGAATTTGTTTCACTAGATACTGTGGCAACCATCGTGAGGAGGGGGAACCTTGTCCCTATACATGTGGAAAAAAACTTGTGCATCTTCATTAAAAAAAAACCTCCCGACACTAAAGTTTGAAAAATATATATCCCTCCCGCTTACGCTTTTGTCAATTGCTAACACTGAGAGGATTTAATATTTTGGGGGAAGAGACACAAATTTAAAAAAAGAACAAGGAACAATTATATGGACAATACAGGAAAAGTCTTAATTTTCTATATTTCAGAAGACACTGGAAATGTGCACTTCAAAGCGAAAGAAGTAGATTAGTCTCTTATAATTGTGACATCATTTTCATTTTCTGTGTTGAAAAATCCAGACAAGGTAGACTTTGCCCAACTTTTAGGAAAGATTTTAGCATTTCCGGGAGCTGTGAACCCTCTTGAAGTTAAAACAAATCATCAACCCACCTGTAAAAGTAAAACGATCATAGGCAGCCCGCTAGCGCTGCCTTAGTAAAGAACGATGTGGGTACAATGTGTTGTTTTTTTTTTCTCTCAATACCCGGGCACTTCGTATCGAAGAAGTTGTCGTAGGAAGTTCGAAAGGGCTCATTAGATTGCAAATTGGAGTGGCTAGTGCCCTTTTTAATAGTCGACAGTGAATGGTCGGCAACTAGCCCCCTCCCAGGCCCCTCCATTCCCAAAACACCTCACATCGCAAATTTTATATACTCAATTTGGTCAGCGTAGTTGATTTCCTGATAGAAAATAACTGTTAGAAGAGGATACTTTCCCACAGCCCACAGGGCAAGGGTTTTAAGATTTGCCCTGGGGGCATATAAGGTTTTTATAGAAGGTGTTGTTGTAGAAACTTAAAAACAAGTTCATTCGATTAGAAATACAAAGGGCTAGTGCCCCTTTTGATACTTGAAAGTGATTGGAGGGCAACTAGCCCCCCACGCCCATCATTCCTCCAAACATATCCAATCAAACTTTTGAATCAGCCATTTTGTTCTGTGTAGATTATTACCCGATAGAAAATATGTTTTTGAGGAGGACAATCCCCCCACAACCCTCAGGGAACGGGGTTTAAGTTATGCCCTGGGGGCATATAAGGTTTTTATAGAAGGCGGTGTCGTAGAAACTTCAAAAAAGGTTCATTAGATTGGAAATTCAAATGGCTAGTTCCATTCTTAATAGTTGGAAGTGATTGGAGGGCAACTAGCGCCCCCCCCCACGCCCATCATTCCACTAAACAGATCCAATCAAAATTGTGATATAGCCATTTTGTTCAGCACAGTTAATTTCCACATAGAAACTATCTTTTTTAGGATGAAACTCACCCCAAACCCTTGGAGCTAGGGTGGCAAGTTCGGCCATGAGGGCCTCTAAGATTTTTATATAATTCGTTGTTGTAGAAACTTCAAAAATGGCTCATTCGATTGGAAATTCAAAGGGCCAGTGCCCTTTTAATAGTCAAAAGTGATTGGAGGGCAACTAGCCCCCCCCCACGCCCATCATTCCCCCAAACACATCCAATAAAAATTTTGAGATAGCCATTTTGTTCAGCGTAGTTGATTGACAGATAGAAAATATGTTTTTGAGGAGTATACTCCTCCAGAGCCCTAAGGGCAAGGGTTTTAAGTTATGCCCTGGGTCCATATAAGGTTTTTATAGAAGACGTTGTCGTAAAAACTTCAGAAAAGGGCTCATTCGATTTGAAATTCAAAGGGCTAGTGCCCTTTTTAACAGTCGAAAGTGTGCTCATTCGATTGAAAATAGAAAGGGCTGATGCCCTTTTTAATAGTCGAAAGTGATTGGAGGGCAACTATCCCCCTTCCACGCCTACCCACCCATTTGCCTACTATGTTTAATAACTGAACTTTGTCTTAAGATCAAACAAAACACCACTCTGATAATGCTAATTCCCAATAAGGCATCTCAGCTGTATCTCAGGAACGACTGGGGGTATTATGTTCAGATTTTCGGGGCTACTTATGCTCTTAAAATTTAACCAAATAAAAATAGTGTAAGTGTATCAAAGCTATCAAAGAAAGTAAACAGATTTTTTGCGAATGGTATCAAGTTTTCCATTTTAAGGTCAACTAGAGGAGGTATGAAACTAAGTAAAATAGTACTATTTGTGTCCAGATTTTTAAAATGGTGTATGTTGTTAAAGATTGCTGAAAATTTTTCTCCAGCATACAAACAGCAGGCCAAACTATAAAGTCTATAAAAACGAAAAGATTTAGAGTATTATTTTCTTTTTCCCTGAAAAGACTATGTCAATATAAAACGAACAGATACTAATTAAAAAAAAACTTTTTCCAGAAAATAAGTTTTTCAAAGAAAAGCAAAGAACTCTATTAAACAAAAAATGAGCAAAACTAAAATCAAATAATCTACCAAGCTCGAAACTGCCACAAATCAGCATCAATAAATAAATGAAATCCAAAACGAACAGAAATTAAAATAAATAACCGAATCAAACTCAAAATGAACAGAAATTAAAATAAGTTCGGCGCAAAACCCCTATGCCTTCCCAAGGCCATAAGAGAATTTGCAGTTTACTGAAAAAAATATAAATGTTTTTACTTCTATAACTTAAATAAATCAAATAATTTTAACATTTTGATTACTAAATATCAGTATATGTATATTAAACTTACAATGCACATTCATTTGTATTTTTTCAGTAAAGTGCAAATTTTGTTCTGGCCTTGGGAAGGCATAGAGGTTTTGCGCCCAACTTGTGTTAATTTCTGCTCGTTTTGAATTTGACTCGGTTATTTATTTTTAATTTATGTTCGTTTTGGGTTTCATTTATTTATGGATGCTGATTTGTGGTAGTTTCGAGCTTGGTAGATTATTTTATTTTATTTTTGCTAATTTTTTGTTTAATGGATTTCTTTACTTTTCTTTGAAAAACTTATCTTGTGGAAATTTTTTTTAATTAATGACATAAAAAGATGACCCAAAAATGCATGCATTTAGCATCGTCAGAATATACAATATGAGGCCAGCACCCCCCCCCCCCCCTCACCCCAAAAAGAAAAATTGGAATGTCTGCAATTAAAACAAATTTTATTTCTGGAAAGGGCCTCGCACACTTCCTACGGGGTTTAATCACTCCTCCCGATCTTCTATTGCTGCGAATATTCTTCTTTTTCAGTCAAAATCATTCAAGGATGTCTACAACAAAAAAATATGAAAAAAGGTCATAACAAAAACTAATAAAAATATAATTAAAAGTAGCCTATAAATCATATTTACTGGTTTTCAACCGCGCCCCAAAAAAGAAAAAATCTCTAATTTAGATTATAGCCTTTTCGGATGTTCCCATTCTCTGCTACCAAACGCTCTCAGATATACCCCAAAGCATTCAAAACCAGATGCGAGGCGTGAATTCCTAAGCTCGGAAATGGCATCTGATAATCCAGCATTCAACCACAACCATAAATTGGAAAGACGGCAATTATTGGATAAATGATCACAACTTGGAGACATTGGTAGTCTCTGAAACAATCTGTCTGTTCAAAATCAAAAGGCACTAAATAGCAAAACAAGTTCCGAAAATATTTGCATTTTTCATAAAAACTGGTAATATATTGCGTTTTGATGCAAGAAAAATCCAAAAGGGGACATATTTTTACAAGAAACTGTTGAAGAATATTGAGTCCTACCAAGGGCGTATCCATGATTTTCATTCAGGGCAAGGGGGGGATACAAAAAACTTAAAAAAAAACGCTTCCAAATTAGTTTATATGCATTTTTGTTACATTTTTACGAGTCAAACAAAAATTTCGAGGAGGACTTCAACCTAGTAACCCCCCCTGAATACGACCTTGCATCCTACGGTAAAAATGGCCAACCTGGAACGAACTGCAACGCAGATGATTTTTGCAACAAACGTTCAGAAACGCTAGTCATTTTCACTCCAAGAAGTATTTTTTTTTAGCAGAATTACTGAATTATAAATACTAATATTTAAAAATATTGTACTTCATCTCAGAACTTTTTGATATTTATGCCCCGCCTAAACAGCCTTCGTACACCATACACTACCAGTACAACTTCTTTATGAACCCATTTTTCTTGGAATCTAATAGGTTCTGCGGCCCATCGAATTATTTCAGTGACAATAAGGCCCACTATAACTTTAGCAAATATTAGCTAAAGCATTAGACTTAGCCAAAGATTGGATAAAGCTTTAAGATTAATGTGTTTTCAAGCTAAAAAAAATGTTGCATGAATTTAACATTTTCCTGCGAAGTAATCCATAAGGAAAGAGGCAATTCAAATTGTCATGGGAAGAATCCCTCATATGTTGTGCAGACACAGACCTGAAAGTCCAGAATAAGATGTTTAGGCTAAAATAAGGACATTCAAGGGCACTTACAGGGCGGATATCTTCTAGAGCCCTTCCCCCCTAGAAGACCAAAAACAAACTAAATAGAAAATCATAAAACATTCGAAAACAATATGATCCTTTTCTTACAAAAAACCATCAAATTTTATACTCCTCTGGAGAGAATGCTAGCCCCTCCACAATAAAAACTTATGCAGCCAATCTTAAGGATGTTTTTTATTGCTCTTACAAAACTTTCAGGCTTTTCTCTGAAAATTTCGCAAAAGGAGAAGGTATAATTCTTCACGTCAGTGAACAAATCCGCAACACAGGACATGTTCCCAATAAATTGGCGTTGACAATAGTGCCCAACTTTTTGTGACCCGCCGTGTGACGAAAGGGGAATGTCACTACCCATGCTGTCAGCTTGTTATTTATCTTACAACCCCCCAGGAATGCACGTGGAGGTCAAAAGTCTAGCACCCAGTTAAAGTTCAGCATTAATATGCATTCCGATGGAATGTAAAACAGGTGGCTCGCTTTGGAAAAATCACTATCTGAGCTCTAGGACCAAGAGGGTTTCGTAATTTCCAACAAGAAAAATAAGTAGATTTTGGTTCAATATAAAATGGTGACATTCTGTTATATCATTGGGTCTTAAAAAGTAACCACTAACATATAAAGTTGCCAAAGATTATACTATAAATACTTCTACTGAAAAGGTTAGAGGCAAGCACATGCAGGAAACTGGTCCGGGGGCCTAATTTCGGAAAAAAGGGCAACAAAAACAGGCAAATTATGAAAAGATGCAGGAAATCACGCGAAAATAAAAAACACGAATTTCACAAGAAGGAAAAATTAAGGAGCTTAGTCCCGTAAGCTTCATCACACCATAGTGGTCCAAATCAAAGCATTAGTTTTAAAATATGTTGAGAGGATATCTCTGTTACAGTTCTCAGACCTACTAGACACTTTCACATTTTTTAACCAACCCCCATTTCATTTGAGGCTACGTCAATGTATAGGGGAAGGAGGTTGATGATATCCCCAGGATAACTTTCACCCACCTTACCTCAGGAAAATGCAATCAAAACGTTTTGGCAAACCCCCTGATCCTATCAAGAATCTCCTGATTATAAACCGTCACCCGATTCCCCCTTATCAATTTCGTGAGACTTCGGGGGAGGGCCCAGAGCCCCCCCCTCCCTCCTGCGTACGTGCCAGCTTCACGCCACTCGACGGCCATCATCATAAAAATTTGTTTCAAGGGAAAAATAAATTCCATGTTTTCGGAAATCAACTGGTACATAATGGCCGAACCTGAAGAATTGGTTATTAATAAAATAAAGTCAAAATTGTAGCTATAGGTCTATTTAATAAATTCCAAGGGAATCTGACGGAAAAAAATCCGCCGCCCTAATATCCCAACGACGAAAAATAGTACGGTATCTCCTTTCCTTTTACAGTGCGCTTGCAAAAGGCACTAATTATGGTAAGAGAGGCAATTGTTCCCCCTAGATATTTTGTCAACCTCTCCTAACTTAAAAAAAATACATTTGGGGGTGTTTTCTTTGAAAAATAACCTTTTATGGTACTTTCACTGAAA
Source organism: Artemia sp. Qi Xiang Cuo (assembly GCF_049724085.1). Lineage (NCBI taxonomy): Eukaryota > Metazoa > Arthropoda > Branchiopoda > Anostraca > Artemiidae > Artemia > Artemia sp. Qi Xiang Cuo. The sequence goes on from NC_142795.1 coordinate 24,573,527, forward strand.
AAAATAACTCCACTCCTTAGTTTGAAAAATACGCTCCCCCCCTACATTTTTATGAATTGGCACCACTGGTACCTACCATCACTAACGACCTATCGGTGTACACCAAATGATTAAGTGCGGATCCCTTGATCATGACTACAATGTACATTCTTTTTCTTTCAAGGTTTTTAAATATCAAAAGAAAAGAAGCTATAAAGAAGAATAAGCTGCATATTCAAAGTCCAAATATGGGAACAACATGAAGTATAAAACCTAAGAAAGAACAAAAAACTTACACTTCCATGTGATGCCTTCCATATTTTCGGTGCATATTTTGCAAGTTTAGTTTCCGGTTCCAAAAATAGATATTCGCCGTCTAGTAGGAAGGCCAATCCGAAGAGGTCATAGCTTACCATGCCTAGCGTACCAAGATGTCGAACGATAGCTGACAGAAGATCCCTAACCTTGGCCTTCGCCTGCAAAGATATACATACAGGTAAATACAGAAATAAATCAACACATTATAACAACAGAGTTATAATGGACACTAAATGTAACCTCATACAATTAAAAAAACAAAAAAACATAGGGACAAAATAGCGAGTTTATCGACGGACCATTAGTAGCACACAAACAAAAGACAATGTAAATCGACAAGAGTGTTAAATCTTTCATACCTATGAAACGAAAATTCTCTCGTCTAACAATCCCATGTTATATAGCGTGCTTAAATATTCAAATTTGTCAACTAATTTGTTTTATTAGATTCTAGCCTTCCATCAAATATCAAAAAAAGATTTTTCTTGGTACTTGTATGATATACCCCCTAGCTAATATTCTTCTAATATGTATCTCTGACGCTCAATCCTAATGAAATATACCAAAGCCAGATAAAAATATAACACTTTAGAAACAAATTTGGGCTATATATTTGCACATTAGGGTGGGGGGGAGCATAGCGGGTCTACATGCCTAATGTGTTGGGTACAATTATTCTGCATATTATGTAGTAAGGATTGTTTTCTAACTTCACACTGTCCAAATACTTTACCACCCCTCTTAATGTGCGAATACATAGCCCATATTATATATTTTCCATCTATTCTGTCACTTCTCTTTGTCTTGATATACATATACGTATATATATATCATATACACACACACACACACACACACACACACACACACATATATATATATATATATATATATATATATATATATATATATATATATATATATATATATATATATATATATATATATATATATATATATATATATATATATATATATATATATATATATATATATATATATTAAAAAATGGTTGGGAACCAATGCCCTAGTTCCAAGATTTACAGCTATATTATCAGCCTCGCTACTTCATTCGTCTTCTGTTTTGACTTGTTAGGGGCTGTCCGCAGTAACAAGGATATACAGTACAAAATTTTTATTTTGAACATTGATTAGATAACAATTTCACGGTGCTACTTTGAGGAGCAAGAATCCCCAAAGCCTGCCTTATTGATTCACTTATTAGTTAACTATTTTACAGCAACAAGAACATAAAGCTCAGAACAAAATAAAACCCGAAAGTTGGAAAACATAATGCATAAGAATGATCACATAAAACCATATTAAGAAGAACCATAAATTTTTATTAGCCATTTTTTCCTTTTGGAAACACTCATATAAGTTGATATCTCACTCTAGATTGCTCTCCGCAGAAACTTGCTTGTTAAGACATTATTTTATGGGTGGAACATGGTTACAAGCATGCATAATTCGTAGGGTATGGAGAGAGAATCAGTCAACAAGTCCCAAAACCCCTCTCTCGAAAAAATCGGAAAATAAGAATTCAATAATATTCTGTTTGGCATTGTCAGACCCCCCCCCCCCAACTTAAATATTGACTGTGTGTACCTTTGGCTACAAGAATAAATGCTCATTCCAAATTCTATGTGAGTGTCAAGACGTTTTACCCGGAGGGTCCGAACAATAGATGGTCCTAACTATGTGCATCGATAGCTGTACTCGGAGAAAATTAGGATATGGAAAGAGAAAGTTCTTAAAAATATGAGACCCCCGTGCTCGCAAACCCGGTCCCGAGGATCCGAAGACCGGGACCGGGACCCGGTCCCGGTCCCGAGAAGCCCTAATTAGCTTTTATTCCTGATGTGTGTTCAGGGAAAATAAGGGTACGGAAAGGGGGAAATCCTTAAAAAACTAACTCTTGTACTAAAAAAACTTCAAATAAACTATTTTTTTAAATGTTATTTTTCAAACGGTTCGTGGTAACTTATTTTTGTTCTCAGTTCAGGATCGTTAAAGTTATTATGTAAGCTACCAAAATATTGTTAGTATCTGAGCAATAATTTAAGTTTTTCAAATCAAACTAGAAAAATACCTTGGAATGTTAAGATCCGTTGCATTTGTTGTTAGGCTCTAACTGCCCGACGCGAGATTTAATGTGTATTTCCAAACAAAAAAATTCAATTTTTTTTTCAAACAGTTCGTGGTAATGAACTGTAAGAGACTTTTTGGTTCTCAATATTAAAAAAAAAATGTACACCTTTTTACCCACACAACATTTTAGATACCCCTTCTCAGTTACCGGTACTAAGTAAACTATAGCTAAAATATAAATAAAACTGCCAGTCCTAGAGTTAAAGGGTGGTTTTTATTTTTTTTTTTTGGCTGGCCGTGTACCCCCTAAAATTTTTGCGTACTCCCAAGGGGTACGCGTACCACAATTTGAGAATCACTGGTCTAGAGAATAAACCGGTCACCAGGTGGGATTTTCCGTGGAGGTGTGGCAGGATTTCCTGGCATTATTTAGAAAAGGATCAGAAATTAAATTAAAGAAAAAACAAGTTTTTCAAGTGAAAGTAAGGGGCAACATTAAAACTTAAACCGAACAGAAATTATTACGTATGTGAGGGGGTTGCTCCTCCTTAACACATCGCTCTTTACGCTAAAGTTTGAATTCTGTCCCAATTCTTTAAGAATGGCTCCTGAAACACTATAGTCTTTTAATTAGAACAACAAGAATATACCTCCCTCCTCATATACGTAATAATTTCTGCTCTTTTTAATGTTGCTCCTTACTTTCAGTTGAAAAATCTTGATTTTTTCATTTATTTGCTAAAGGGACCAACTTTTCATCACAGCTTTAGGTTCCGAGACGACATTAAGAAACTCAAACATCCCTTTATTCTTGGCTGCTATAACCTTCCCTAAACTTTTTTTCCTTTTGTCAAGAGTAATGAGTGATCTTGGTTGCAATGAGAGCCACCAAGAGTCGAGCCCAGCTCTAGGGAAAAACCCAAAACAAAACTAACGAAAAAAAAATAGTGGTAAATATCTACTTCAAATGCAAATATAAAAATCCTTTTCTGTTCTAGGAGTCGTATACAGCTTAAGCCACAGACAACGTCGTTCAGTCTTAAGCTCAGAAAGTATGGGTTTATGCTTCTTTTGAAGATGGACGAATAAGTTTGGGAATTTTCGACGAAACTCCCAAAACTTTCCCTGGTCTCGGAGGAAGGTAATTTATCACACCCTATCGCATTTAATGAATATTAGTCCTCGTGTGTAGGCTAGAGAGAATAGACTAAAAAACTTAAAAGGAAAAAATAACACCATGACAAAAAAGGGTACATACTAATTACCCAACGTCGATGAACCAGCAGGAGACCCTATCGTAGTTAAATTTTTGCCTCTAAATTTATGAAAATTGGCACTAATTCCAAGCAGTAGCCTTATCGTGCTTCTAGGACGAGTTTTTACACCACTGATTCCATTTTGGAATCGTCGGAATGCTGTTTTAACCTGAGTCTTTTGTAAAACGTCATTCATCCAAGAATCTAGGAGTGGAGTTGGAAACTATTTCCTATTCATACAGATTTAAAAAAAAGGTGTGATGCTTTCGTGAATCTAGTCTCCTTGAAGCTCAACAGGTTGTGTTAACTAGAGAGGAACATGTTGGTTTTACAAGGTGTGCAAATGACGCATCTATACTCATATGAAGGCACACACACACAGGGGAGAGGGAGTGAGCCCATAGCCCCTTCCAAATCTCAAGACGTGAAAGCTGCAAAAAATGTAAAGCTTCCCAAAGAATCATATTTTCATGAAGTTAGTAAAGATCACAAACGCCAACAGTAAACATCTCCCTTAGTGAAGACAAGATTAATAAAAAAATAATCTGGTGTCCTTTCTTTTCTAAAATCCGAGATTTAGTATATTTTATCATTTTTGAACATTAGTCGCCTCAGGTTCTGCTTCTCCTCAACCCTAAACAAACACCCAGCTGAAATAAATGATGCCAATTTACGAAATGTATTTTTCAAAACCTAAGGGCGTGTGTGTGTATTTTTTTCAATTTATTCTATAAAATTACTAAGAAGAGTATTTTCCCGTGAATCAAACCGACTCCAATTAAAGAAAACGCGAATCAGAAGTATGAGCTGGATGTATCAAAAATTTAGGAGTTGGAGTCGCTTTCATGAATTAGTTTGGAGCCGTCCTAACCGAGTGGTTAGTGATCCAGACTTGAAATCCTGAGGTCAGGGGTTCAAGTCCTGCTGTCACTGGTTATTTGGTTTGAAATGGGATTATTGGTGGGACTCTGTAATCTCAGCCGGATTCGACCCGGCTCTTAATGGGTACTTGGAGAAAACTGGGGGTGAAAATACGGGAAGCGTCGGATGATTTACCCCCAATCACGCATTACAATCCCGGCCGAAAGCTTCCAATCAGGAGATCGGTAACAGCCCAACGCAAACACTGTCAGCGTGCTTTTTTTTTTTTTTTTTTTTTTTTTTTTTTTTTAGTGTACCTAAAATTTAGGAGTTGAAGTGGTTTTCATGAACTTAAAAACTTAAGGAGTCAGGTATTTCTCACCAATTAGTTTCGGCAGGTTTAGTCGGGTTAGGCCTCGAACAAAATCTAGAATTCAGAGCCAGTTTTTTTTAAATCGGCCAATTGAAAATAAGCTTCAAACAGAAGTATAAGAGTTTGGTATGTATTAAGCTTTGGAGGGACAGAGTTGATATCATAAACGGACAAATTTTAGATGTTGCAAAGAGCTCTCCTTTAAGATTTGATAGGCCGAGCCTAGTTTGGTCCCAAAACTTCTGGACGATGAGAGTCCTAAAATTTAGATGTTGGAATCAGTGTCATAAACTCAAAATTTTGGGAGTAAAATAATACTCTCCAACCACTCACCTTGACTTGGTTTGAATCTGTTCCAAAAGTTGAGTCTAACTTGCTTTCAAAAATTCTAGGAGTAAAGTCAAAGCCTGCAGCCAAATTTTTTTTTCCAGTAGTGTGGGAAGCCCAGTAACAATAAACAAAATGGAAATTTGAATAAGAAGTCCTCAGAAATCCATGAAAATATTGAATTTCGGAAGTCCATGCACCCTCCCATGGGTACATGGACCCCCGAAATTCACCCGTGGACCACTGACTTCGATATTTTCGATTTGACAAAACCTTAATTGGGATATATTTAAATTCAGCATCGAATAGGATCTTGCTGTGATAATCTCCTAATGTCTTCAGTGAGCCCTTAAAATGTTTTTTGCTTTCCTGAAACATTTGAAAATTCCAAATACGTGACCTTCTGACTTTAATAGACTGCTACCAATATTTCCTAATACGGTTTCAGATCAGTGGTTCCCAGTCAGTTTCGTGCCATGCCCCTTCAAGGCATTTCTACCATCATGATGCCCCCTCGTGACATTTAATTTTTTTTCAAAATTTTATATGTTTTCACCTGAAGGAAGCTTAAAAGGTCATTGGTATTTGGTACACCAACTTGGTAATTTGTTTTTTAGGTCGTCCTATAGGCACATTTTATGCTAATGAAAAATAGTCTGCATAGAACGCCTTTTATACAATGAATGACTTATTGTAAAAAAATCTTTTTGGTACTCCTGTATTAAACGTACTCTTTTATATACTGCTAGTTTGGTTAATGCAAATGAAATAAAATAGGGTGAATATATAATAGTTTAGAAACAAATTTGGGCTATATATTTGCACATTAGAGGGGGGGTGTTAGTAAAGCATAGCATATATTATTCCGTAACCTAACCTAACCTAGATACCTCCCGCCCCCTAAACCCCAATAAAACAACAGTTTAAATATCATATACGCAATGAAAACCACGCTATACATTGTATTACTCTATAGCGGTGTCTTGAATTAACCCGTCAAAAACGGGTTTCTCGTGACTGGTTTCCATTGCAGTATATAAAAGAGCACGTTTAATACAGGAGTACCATCTTTTTTGTTCTTTAAATGCATAAAAATGTGTCGTCATTCATATGATATTTTTTTTTTCAGAATTAAGCCTGCAAAGTATAGTCAGCCACAGGGTGCATGTCCTGCCCATGACCCACCAGAATATTGCCATGCTGGGAATCATGGCTTTAGGTTCACAGCCACAAAACAAAGGAAGAAAATTCTTCAGATTTCTTCCATATTTAAGTTCTCTAAATAAACTAAATACAGTATTTCTTAACCAAAATTTTGAGGATTGAGTCCCACAACTTCCGACATCAGAAACAATTTTAAAATCATTTTTGTCATTAAATAGTCAAAAAAGGGGATTTTTTAATAGTTTTGGAGATGTTTAATAGAGAAAAAAATTCTTCAGATTTCTTCCACATTTAAGTTCTCTAAAATAAACTACATACAGTATTTCTTAAGCAAAATTTTGAGGATTGAGTCCCACAACTTCCGACATCAGAAACAATTTAAAATCATTTTTGTCATTAAATAGTCAAAAAAGGTGATTTTTAACAGAGTTTTGAAATCTTGAGTAAAGGGGTGAGATGTGAACCATGGTTGAGCATGAAGGGCAGAAAAATCACATGCATACACAATTTTTATATACAATTTTGACAACTAACCTCTACAACAAAGAACAGAGTCTCTCCAGTAAGGAGACGCACAGCAACATATTTTCTGGCAGAAGGCAGTGGCTGAACGCATGTTTGAACCGGATCGCTAGCGGCTGGCCGCATACTATAAAGACATCTGCAACACTTCTGAAAAAGGTAAATATTTTCCAATCAAGAACAGCTTATACTTAAAAATCAAAAGTACAGTGTTGAAAAAAATGTCTTCAAAACTAAAAAGATGTTAAATTAGGGTATCCTAGAAGAACAAAAATCATTTACGGTACACGAATAAAAAACAACATGAAGCCCCTTGAATAAAGTTATTCAAATAATTTTATCCTCAAAATAAAATTAGAAAACCCTTTTTTTTCGGGGTATAATTAAAAAAGAAGAAGTAGCTTGAATAAAGTTGTTGACCTATAGAGGAAAAAACGACGCCCCCATAAGGAAATTTGGGACATAAGCGTTTGTTCTCGATTGTTTGAATATATAGACCTAAAAGCTGAGGCAAGAAAGCATCAGTTCCCACCTACTCCAAAGAAATTATGATCTCCCTCCCTAATGCCTCAAAGCTATTGAATCCGTATCCAACGACCGTCCAGGAAACAAAATGTACGTCAGACAATGTTGAGCAATTACTATGTTTGGCTATAAGACATGATGTTAATACATTTTTTGACGGCTCAAGCAAATTTGGATTCTTTCAAGACAAGGGAGAATACCTATATCTGGTAGTGCTACAAATACCAGATAGAAAATTACTTTGTTAATTGTGTCGTGGGGAATAAGCTTGATTTAACAAAGCATCATCACTCATCATAAATTAAAGTCAAAGGGTAATTAAGGTAAATTCCTACTAACAGGCTTTCAGAAACAGGATATCTACCTGTATGAAATAGTAAATTTATGTTAGCTATGAATTACATTATATTCTTGAGAATAATATGGGCAACAGTTCGTTCTTTAATATAAAGTATCTAGTATATGAAAATTCAGTTCTTTTGTAAAAATATAGATTTTGTTTAAATGTTGTTTTTTTTGGAAATTACAAAAGCACGTAGATGTGACAAATTCCTGATGTCATAATAACATGAGCTACTATAGTGTTATAGAAAAATGCAGTTTTTCGTAAAAAATCGACTACCCTATATTAAAAAAAAATTAATTACAAAAGGGACTAGACGTGGCAATTTCCTTTAAAATAAGCCATTAAACAGCTCTCTACGATATTCCAGTGCCCCGCTATCTGAAGAAAAGAAAAAAAGAGAGAAAAAAAACGGTGCCGTATGTGCGGAATTTGGTGGTTTCAGTCCACTTCTTGATTTTCAAGCCAATATATTTTCCTTGTTGTTCAAATCAAGGGACGGTAAGTTACATATTTAGGGGTTTCGAACAAGGCGGCTCTAATAGGGTACTTCTTGTTTCGATTTGACTGTGTTTTTAGAAGTTACGGGTTATTGTAGTTTTTCCTATGGGTCATAATCGTATCTTACTAGGTTGGTAGCTACCGCCGCAACCCGGATCGAATTTCCCAGTCTGTTTTTAAATCAGATTCTTGTCATTATCCTTAAAAACAGTTTAGTGCGTTATGACTTTGATAGGACATCTACCCAGTAAGACTTTAATGTGAACTTTCACTTATTCTTTCCATTTCCAAACCGTGTTATCGCAAAAAAAGGAAGAATGAGATATTTCAGAGACGTGGCTTTACAGGGATAAAAAACGTTACAAGCAGCTATCAAACTAAATCATGAAAGTTACAATGAGCTTTTAATAATGCTTAGAATTTTGTTAAAATCTAGTTATAAACTAATGAATTTTTTCAATACAAAAATTACTTTCTTCTTACACCTGCATCAAGTGGTAAAAGGAGAAACATCCATCCAAGGATTGGTTCAAACACCGGCACATATGAAGGAATTTATGCTGGGATAGCTATTGCTTGAAAATACGGCACTTGTGTCTTAAAGCCACCACACTCATGTTCTGGGTCTGACAGAACCGGTTTCTCTCTGTATTTCAGTATATACTCGGTGATAATCATGTTATCGTCAGAAAGTGTATATACAATACAATGTAGGTATATTTTAATTAAATATTTTGGTACTTTCTTGCTACATAGTACACACTCAAGAATTGAAGCTAGGTTAATCATAATGAAATATACCAAAATGTGGTGAAAATATTATACTTTAGTAACACAATTATGGAAATTACAACAAAGAATTATGGAAGGGGGGCCGCCCAGACCACATTTTATTAAATACGTAATCTAGAAATACTTAATTAAATACGTAATCTAGAAATACCTGACCTAACCAAAATACCAATTAAATATTTAATTAAAATATAGCTACAAAGTAGTTTTTCACCGGTCCGAAGCTAATTGTCTGGTAAAAAGACCATGAAAACCGGTTATTGTTTCATGTTCACCAACTTCACGTCTTGAGTGTGGTGGCTATAAGACACAAGTACCGAAAATATTAAACAACATGAACTAGTTATTATACTTACAATAAATTGCAGTGTCAGAGGCCTGATCTCAGAAACCCTCACCCCCTCCCCAACATACCTGCCTATTGGAAGGGCTTCTTCCAGAAAACCTTTCGATGAAAATCTACCCCCCCCCCCCTACAAAAAAAGTTGACTAGAAATATCTACATTTTTAGCCGGTCAAATAAAGAACCAACAGAAGGGGGGAAATATCCCGGAAAGAACAAGAATGAACCCTTGGGAATTACACCCACAGAAGATTGCAGACGGAAACCAAAGACAGCGTTTTGGAGGTAGAGCTGAGTCCAAGGACCAAAGCACATACTTTCGAGGTGGGAATTAAGAAATACCATCCATAGTTGGAATAATATCGTCAAAACACCATAAACAAGCAAATTCTGTGAAAAAAAAAACTAGGAACAAATTGTAGAAGCTCTAATATTTCGAGGAGGACAAATCCAAAGTCCAGTCTCTAAAACAAATATATTGTAGAATACCAAATAATAGAATGGTGTTGCTTCTTACTGCAAACCATTGAAGCAAACTGAAGAACAAAACCTTGTCTAGTTAATATCGTTCTTGCCACACCAGCCTTTTCTCTTTTTTTTGCACCAGCATAAATACCTCCCAAAAAAAAAACTTTGAAAACCAACTTAAAAATAAGTTGTATTTTTTATTGTTTTTAGGCGTTTACACCCCCCCCCCCCCCCGCGGAAAATACTTCCCCGGAAAATGCCCCCCGCGGAAAACACCCCCCGTGGAAAATAAGGCTTTTTAAATTTGAGAATTTCATTTTAGTTTTATTTTTTTAATTTCCGCAGGGGGATGGAATTTTTGTACTTGTGTATTATGCGCTACTCACTCAAGTCTACGCTGTGTAAAATTCGAGAACACACCGGTTTTTTAGTTAGTTTCTTCGTTACTTTAGAAATAAATTTGGGCTATAGATTTGCTCATAAGAGGGGAGGGGTAAAGTATAACGGGACAGAATATATTGGAAATATATAATTTGGGCTATATATTTACACATAAGAGGGGGGGGGGTAAAGTATTCTGAGAATTTGAAGTCAGAAAACAATTTTTTCTAGGTATAAGGCCAATAAAAAATTACAGAAGAATAGCGACGTATTTGGAAATTTTGTTAATTAATTAATTTAAAAAAAAAAAAAATAAATAAATAAAAAAAAGTCTAAGTAAATGTAATGTTTCATTTGAGTGTTTTTTCCAAGTGTTAAATACTTTTTTTTTTCAATGACCATTTCTCCAAGAATTAAGTAGGCTACTATTATTAGGTTAATGTAGTGTTTTATTTAAGTGTTTTATGATAATCGCTTATCGAAGTTTATGTTATTTGTGCCTTTCATTTATGTTATTTGAATATCTTAAAGCCGTATATTTGGCTTTAAAATGCACTTATCTATCTATCAAACAATTCGTGGTAACGAACGGTAAGTAAGGAACGACCCGGCTCAATGGTAACCGAATCTGTAGAAAACGGAATTTTGATACCAATAGAGACATAAAAAAAATCAGATTTTAATACTGATTACGAATATATAAGTTTCATCAAGTTTAGTTCTACCTATCAAAAGTTACGCGCCTGAGAAAATTTGGCTGATTTTCGAAAAAAGGGGGAAAGACGCCCTAAAAGCTATAGAACCTTAATGAAAATCACACCATCATATTCAGCGCATCAGAGAACCCTACTGCGGAGGTTTCAAGCTCCTATCTACAAAAATGTGGAATTTTGCATTTTTGCCAGAAGAAAGATCACGGATGCGTGTTTATTTGTTTGTTTGTTTGTTTTTTTCCAGGGGTGATCGTATTGACCCAGTGGTCCTAGAATATCGTGGATTATTCACGGAAATTAAAAGTTCTAGTGCCCTTTTTAAGTGACCAAAAAAAATGGAGGGCAACTAGGCCCCCTCTCACGCTCATTTTTTTCCCAAAGTCACCCGATCAAAATTTTGAGATAGCCATTTTGTTCAGCATGGTGAAAATATGATAAATATGTCTTTTAGGATGACTTAATCGCCCGAAGTCCCCAGGGGGAGGGCTGAAAGTTCTGAATTTTACCCAATGTTAAAATATAATATTGGTTCTTGGGAAGTATACATATGTTTTCAGCGGGGATTTTTTCTGATAGTGGGGGGGGGGAGTGGATGGGGGGGTATATGGGAGGATCTTACCATGAAGGAAGTGTTAATGGGAGAAGATACATTGCTATAAAGGGGGCACCGGATTTCCCAGCATTTTTAAAATAAAGATCAGAAATTATATATAAAAAAACAAGTTTTTTAACTGAAGTAAGGAGCAACATCAAAACTTAAAACGACAGAAAACATTACGTATATGATTGGGTTCATCCCCTAGTCAATACCTCGCTCTTTAAGCCAAAGATTATTTAGTACTTTCATAAGAGCTATTTATTCTAATTAACGGCATTTGTGATTAAGGGGTTATTTTCAAAGAATTGGAACAGAATTCGAACTTTAGCTTAAAGAGCGAGGTATTGACTAGGGGGCGAACCGTCTAATTTACGCATTAAAAATAAAAAAGTATAGAGGTTCGTTACGTAAGATAATTCCTAAGTCACGTAAATTTATTACTAATAAAAACGTTAGTAAATAAAATTAAACAGGTTTCGAGAAAGCCATTTAACCAAATAAAAAGTAAAATTAATATTCAAATTTTTTTTAATTATTCATGTACGGTGAGCCAAAATCAAAGCCTGCATTAATTCAAAAACGTTCAAAAATTATATTAAAAAAGAACAAGTTTTTTAAACTGAAATTAAGGAACTACGTCAAAACTTGAAACGAACAGATATTATTCCGTGTGTAAAAGGAGCTGTCCCCTCCTCAGCGTCTCGCTCTTTACGCTAAAGGTTGACTTTCTCACAAGTCTATTTTTTTTAAACAATAAAAAACTTTACCGTAAAGAGCGAGACTTTGAAGAGGGGACCCCTTTCATATACGGAATAATTTCTGTTCGTTTTAAGTTTTAACGTCGTTCCTTACTTTCAGTTAAAAAAAACTTCTTTTTTTTATTTAATCTATCTAATATGCAGAATAATTGTACCAAACACATTTTGCATGCAGAACCGCTTTACTTTACCCCCCCCCCCAAATGTGCAAACCTATAGCCCAAATTTATTTCTAAAGTAACGAAGAAACTAACGATAAAAAACGATGTGTTCTCGAATTTTACACAGCGTAAACTTGAGTGAGTGGCGCATAATACACAAGTACCAAAATTTCTTTCCCCAACGGAAATTAATGAAATAAAACTCAAATAAAATTCTAAAATTTGGAAAGCCTCCATGGGGGTATTTTCCAGGGTATTTTTTTCCGCAGGGGGGGGGGGGGTATTTTCCGGGTGGGAATTCCCGGGGGGGGGGTAAGCGCCGGCCACCTGTTTTTTTTTCTTTAGTGTTTTGGCTCAGGAAAAATCTGACTTCTTGTCAAATAGGTCCGAAGTCCAGTCACTTAGAAAGAAAAATTATAAATCCCAGCCCAAGAATTTAATTTTATCAGTTTTTACCCTATACCTGTCAGTGGCATCAAATCACAAAAATATAAGTGGTAAATTTATATTTCAAATCTAGGTGGGTATACTTGGTACTTATGTGTTATATAATACAGACTCGAGAAGCAAGGCCGTACCCAGGGGGGATAGGGGATTTTAACCCCCCCCCCCCACCGAGATATTTTTCTGACACGTTAATACGTAACAAATATGGATATAAAAAATTTTTTTATGCGTTTTTTGAGTTTTTTGTGTAACCCCCTCCCCCCCCCGAAAAAATGTGAGCAATCCCCCCCCCCCCAAAAAAAAATCCTGGATAAGGCCTTGTCGAGAAGTGAAGCTTGGTGAATGCTAATGAAATAAAACAAAATATGATGAAAATACAATACTTTAGTAACAAAATTATGAAAACTACAACAAATAATTATGGAGGGGGGCCGCCCAGAAGACATTATATTAAATACGTAACCTAAACTAACCAAACGTAACTAAAATACCAACTAAATATTCAATTAAAATATAGCTATAATGTAGTTTCCGAATGAAAGATCTCCCACCGAGTTTCCCACCGTACCGAAGCTAATTGTCTGGTATAAACACCGTGAAAACCGGGTATTGTCTCATATTCGCAATACAGTTCTCGAGTGTGTATTATATAACACATAACTACCGTATTTTTTTCCATTTTTCCCGATGAAAATACCAAAACAAGGCATTCTTCAATATATTAAAAATTTGTTTTTCATAATCTAGGTGGAGCGAATCCCCTCCACCTCTTAAATTGACGCCACTGATACCCGTGACTTATATTTGCACCATGGGTCATACATTATTTCAAACATGCAGAGACAAGTGCGAAGGATACTCCTTTATTACTGACGGGCTATCCAAGAGTTACAAACCCTGTCAACAGTGTTCATTTGACGACAACACGAAAAGTGAACCATCAAATCTGTAGTAGATAAACAGAAAGGTGATAAAAATTTTACGAGCTATAGTTGTCGTTAGAATTTTTCATGGCTTATCTAGCAAATAAGATTTCATTACAACGTTTTGAAAAGGGCATTTAAATAAAGCCAATGAACAAAGGGGATTTTTAAATTGCTTGATAGAAATTTGGAATGGTGCCAAACATTTAAATAGCTATTCAATCCCAGTATAATGTTCTAACTTTGACAGTAAGTATATGACAAGGCGAAGAAATACGACGTAGGTAATATTCAAAAGACACTTATCGTTGACATAGGCTAGTAGTCTACTCATTAATATTGCCGGTTATGCTAATTTTTCTGTGCAACAATATAGAAAAGGACACAGTCAGTCACCAGAACTATCACTGCAAACGGAGACCCAAGAATATAGACGTTTTGATTGGTTAGAACGAACCCTTTTCACCAATCAAAACTTTACTTTTGCTAGTATATGTTGATATTTCTGACGATCGAAAAGACCCTAACGACAAAACCGTAGTCAAATGTTCTAAAGCAACAACTGAATTACTTATTGTCGGAAATTACATATGCCTACAGGTTTGTCATTGTTGTAGAAGAATTTTTTCAAGAGCATATTTTTATGCTATTCATAAATAACCGGGCGGGTTATCTAACATTCGTTCTGCAATTGAACTGCAATGAGTTTTATAACTATCTTTTTTGTTTCTCCAGAAATTTTGGGCAGTCGGACTACAGGCAAATGCTTGAAAAATTTTAAAAATGATTAAGTTTGACAGTTGGACCAGGGTTTCCACTTTTATTTATTGAAGGCCCCAAACTTGGATTCGGAAATTGCAAAAAAAAACTTTGGTACTGTTGCATTAGCTGGTACACACGCAAGAAGTGAAGTTTGATTAATGTTAATGAAATAAAACAAAATAGGAGGAAAATATAATAGCTTAAAAACAAACTTCGGCTATATATTTGCACATTAGGGGGGGGGGGGGTAAAGCATAGCATATATTAAATATGTAACTCAAACTAACGTAGGTACCTTTTTTCCCCCAAAACCCCAAAAAACAATAGTTTAAATATTGTAAACGCAGTGACAAACCACGCTTTGCGATCCATTTATATAATGACAGATACCCGTTTGACTGGTTTCCTTTAGCATTTTCCTATAGAGTATATAGCGTGTGTACCAGCCAATGCAACAGTACCAAATCTTTTTGACTAAAGAAAATCTCCAAATAAATCCCTCTATTTTATAGCTGAAAAACGATGGATATTATTTGTCCTAATTGGAAAAATTCTATTTTTATAAGTAGCCTGCTCATTAACATATTATCAACCTGGGCATTATTAATCAAATCATTATTGGACAGTCTTGTTGGGGTGTTCCCTTCTTAACTAGCTTCATTAATTTGCTAAGTTATCGGTTTACTAAATTTGACTTTGCTCGTTTCAAAGTTTACCATTTTTAAATTCATTTTAGCCTCACCTGGCTTGTAAAAGGTTAGTATGACAAATCTATGCATAAAAAGTATACAAAATCATAAAAAATTAGATACAACTATAAGAGCATAGAAAATTAGATAAAACTATAAAAGATACAAGTGTAGCCTATATAGTATTAGTGTAAAAAATATAAAAATATTAAGTATATAAAAGGATAAAAAAGAGGGCGGTAGTGGCAGATCCAGGGGGCGTCGCCCTAACGTAGTCTAAAATAGTGTAACTGACTTAATTAACTCAAGATTGCGTCAATTAAACTTGCTCCAAACGCAAGTTTATCGGATCAACCTATTTTGCACTCCCCCCCCCAAAAAAAAAATAAAATCCTGGATCCGCTCCTGGAGGGCGTTATGGGAGAAATAACTTGAAGAATGTTAAAACTCTAAGAAACATTAGCCAAAAACCAGTGAAAATTGGATTATATAATAAGCAACTATAAAAAGAAAGTTTATAGAACTTATGCTGATAAGAATTAGAAAAGAAACTTTTTGTTATTACAGTTAGTCTAGAAGGGGAATGCTGGAACAAGATTACCTTTCCTTGTATATGAATTATAACTAGGACAACAGAAAATGCAATTTATTTTTTTTTATCAGGCGAATGAAGTGCCCAAAAACGAATAAATCCCTCAAACAGGAAACCCTAAGTAAAACAAACGCTTTGATAACCAGAGCAACAACACCTCAAACAGATTGGATAGCGATAACTCAATAAAAAATGAATACAGAATTAAAATTTACTTTTTCAGAAAAAATGGAAAATAAATCTATCTATCTATCTATCTAGATGATCATTAAACATATTCCAGGATGCACTGTTTCAACTAAGGCGACATTCCCCAAATGAAACAACACATTTTTCGGGAAAAAAAACACAAATTGACGACTAAGAAACAGGTGTGATTTACTTACTTTTGGAACTTAGGCCCAGTTCACTAAGGGATATTGTTCAGCCTACGCAACTTTTAGGAAATTAACAACCACAAATAACGAACAGTGAAACGTACAAATACGAATAGTAAATATTTTGTAATTTACAGCTTTAGAAATTAAAACCTTGACACAAAAGACAAAACGAATTTGGAAATATTATCAGGATGTCATGGGTGTCGAAATTGTTTTTAATCCTAAGGGTTATTCAAGCTTCTGCTAACCAACTTCGTAAAATCTTTATTATTTTACTTATTTTTCTCCTCTTGTTCGTCATTTTTTTCTTATTTTTTCCTTTTTTGCCAATTCTTCTTTTTTTCATTTCTTAAAAATAATTGCATCCGTCGGACTTCGTAAACTGGTCAATAGAAAAGGTCAAAAATTAGAAATACGGATATCGTGACTTCAACTGAGGTAAACCAATTTCGCTCGAGGTTAAATCACGGCAATTTGAAATCCTTTCCGCTTCTATCTAACTAAGGTTGTTGATTAATAACAAGACTTTCAGCCTTTACCGTCAAACTTCCCAATTTACATCAGATATACCCCACAATTAACAGCATGAACAGGTCTAGGCCTACTATACGGCTTTCTCCTTCTCCGTAGACCACTGCCAAAAAACCCTAAGAAAACACAAACTTGTTCAAGAGCCTAAGGTCGAGCATACAGTAATTAGCTAAGGAATTAATTAAGTACAATTAATTAAGTACAACCAGGCTTTTGGCGATGGGTCTCTCATGCCTTACGTCATTGTTCGTCGTCATCCAATAAACAAAAGAATAGCAATGGTGTTTAAATTGGATTATTTGAAAAAAACTACGTTTTCTAAAGAGTTAAAGAGGCTGAGTTACAAGGTTGAACCTTGAAACGTACAGGGATTAGGAGGCACAGTTGGGGGGCTGCCGCCCCCCAAACCCCCCGCTTTTTGCAGCCTTTAAATAAAAAAAAAATCCCTGTGCCTCCTAATCCCTGTACGTTTTAAGGTTCGACCTTGTAACTCAGCCTCTTTAACTCTTTAGAAAACGTAGTTTTTCAAAAAATTTTTGCACGTTTTTGTACAGTTTATAACTTGTGACTCAGCCTCTTTAACAGCCCCCCAACTGTGCCTCCTAATCCCTGTACGCTTAAAGGGTTGACCTTGTAACTCAGCCTCTTTAACTCTTTAGAAAACGTAATTTTTTTCAAATAATTTAAAAAAGAAACTGAGTTTCTTTTTTAAACTTTAAATTCAGTACATAAAAAATTTCCTCGGACGGTGAATCAAACCCGGGTTTTCCGCCTGACAGTCAGGAGTCACGACCGCTGCACTAAAGAGACACAATTGTTATTGTTTTTTAGTAAGGGGAATATATTTTTGACGCAAGCAAATCCCCACAAAACTTGATAATTGGTTTTTGGAAAACAGGGAAGGAGTGATCAGATTGAGCTGAAATTTCGAGGATAAGCTCCCAGGCCCCAGGAAAGCTTATCCTCTAAATTTCAGCCCGATCAGACAACGTTAAAGGGGGGTTGTGGTGGGAAAAATTAACATGGGCTATTATACGAAAACGAGGTTTTTCGTAAATGTAAATTCGGGGGATAATTTTTTAGGTCTGAAAATATCACAAAGCCCTAACAGATCGAATTCTGATTCGAATGAGTCCTCATTCACCCGGATCAGTTGCCAACTGTGGCCTGTGGGCGTGGATAAAAAAAAAGAGAGAAATGAATTTTAAGTGGGTATATTTGGTTTTTTGAAAACAGGGAAAGAGTGATCGGATTGAGCTGGAATTTCGAGGATAAGCTCCCGGGCCCTAGGAAAGCTTAACCTCTAAATTTCAGTCCAATCAGACAACGTTAAAGGGGTCTGTGGTGGGAGGGTCGAAACTTCCGGCCAAGTTTACCCCATGAAGATAAAGTCGGAGGAGGATGAAATTTTGCACGTTTCTTAGTTTGAGCTTGGGCTACAAAATGCGATCACCGCCGTCTCTCTGCAACCTCTAGGACCTGAAAACGCTTAACATTGTGGTGGGTCGCCTCTTTATAGAGGCACAAGTGTGCCTCCTTGATATTCATGCCGGTTACAACCCAAATGAAAAAAAAGAACCAAGAATTACATTTGCACGGAACGATTAGTAAGGTACCAATGCAAGCTCATAACAGCTCTAGGTCGTCAAAAGGCGATACACGTATGAATGGTACTCGTCCATCCACCCAGTTAAAGACCCGATCAGTTTAAACCTATACCAAAGTCCAGCCCCGGACGCCCGAATTTTCTCTTTAACTCTTAGGCCCAACCACAGTTTATGTAATTATCCAGTAAGTTTACCGCAGATGATTTCTGGCTCTTCATTCTTGGTGCGAACAAAAAGCTCCTCCCGCTTATTTGTGCACTTATTGGTTGAGCCGGCCAAGTGGTTTTGTTAGTACTTGTTCCGTAGGTAATTATTCTTTGTCTACCCGCGAAAAGATCTAATGTCGCTTGTGTTTATAGGTTCTCTGGAGCACTCGCACCTCGGTCCGGGTTTTTATAATGGGTGAGATAGGAAAAGATCATACTGCTAATTATATAAACTGTGGGCCCAACGCCCACGGGGCACCTGTTTTGGAACTAGAATTGCTAATCTATTGCGCACGCAACTGTTTTATGACCATGGCCTTGAAGTAGAGTGGGGGCCCACCCACGAGACAACCCAGATGAGACTGGTTTCCAATCAGTCTAAAACCGGTTCCGTATGAGCCTCCGGCCCTGGTCACAGTTGCGTTTCAGAGTGTTGTCCCACACATTTTCGAGCTACCGCGGTGATATTGTCCAATTCTTTTGGCTCTCAATATGTCAGACAGGGAATTAAACGTGAAATTCGTAGACGTGGAGAAGGATGAAGAGCTGTACGGACGTACAATCCTTGTCAACTCCAGGTAAGATTCAACCAGTTTCAAGACTCAACAACTAAGATTCAAGATTCAACCTTTCTGAAAACGATAAGCATTATAAGCATATTAGTTTTTCTTTTCTTTAGAGCCAATTTGTCAGTATCGTATTCAGTGTCACTTGTCAAGTCGCTTCGAATACCCGTAGTTTAGACGTCGTCACCATCTTTTGGCTTAGCTATTTGGGTCTCAGTTGGGCGAAAACAACCAGTGTCGATGGGTGCCCACTTTCCGTTACCTGGTGTCCATCCCAGAGCACCATTTTTTCGCCTTTTTTTCGCCTCATGGCGGTTCTAGGTGTTTACCCCCCCCCCCCCCCCCGTGGAAAATAGGGTTTTTCAAATTGAAAAGGTTATTTGAGTTTTTTTCTTAGGTTCGTTGAGAAGTGCAAAGCAAAGTGAAAAAAAAGGAATTTACACACCATAAGTATCTTAAAAACTTATCCCAAAATAAGTATTCTAAAATCCATTTTTGTTGAAAAACCTCCATTTGAACTACTGCGACTTTTGGCAGTAGCGGGTACCAAATAACAAAAAGAATAAGAAAACAATTTAGGCGAAAAGTCATCAAAATTAAGCTAAAAACATATGGCACCAAAGATTTCAAGAAGGTTTAGCTTTCCTTTGAAACCATAGTTGGCTTTGCAGATTATGTTCTGGTCTTGAGAAGCTGTGGGGGTCGTCAGCCCTACTCAAGATAATTTACCCCCACCTCAGCACCAATAATAAAGGTGTAGACTAAAAATATATCCCTTCTAGCTCATCCACACCTTTACCTCAAGATCGCAGAAACTTCAGAGTGTGCTCATTAGATCAGAAATTGAGAGTCCTAGTCCTTTTTTAAAGACCAGAGGGATTTAAGACAAACCAGCCGCGTGGGGGTAGAATTTTCCAGAGGGGGGGGGGGGGGTTAAACGGGGGCCAAGGGTGCCACGCATGGCACCCTTCACGCCGTCTGGTGTACATCATTTTGAAAGTGATCCTTTGCCTTGGGCTTCAGTAATTCTACATCATCTTTTCAAAATCCGTCTTAAGTTATAGGACTCTACATTAAAAAAAAAAAAAAAAATTATCCAAGGGGTCGCCACCTTTCCACCACCTAGTTTATAGCTTAGAGAGCCACGTGTACCACCCAGTTCCACCCCACGTGATACAGTTTTGAAGCACGCAGCAGTTCCCGCAACGCTTGACAACGTTCCGCCACACTTGGCATGTGCCCCCTGGTGTACGTTATTTCTGAAAGTCGGCAGCCCGTCGCATTCATCAAATGTTCCATGACTACTTTTATTAAACTATATGTTTCATTTTCAACACTTTAAAAACGATTTACTATTTTCACCAGCATGTAGTAAAAATGAACCAATGAATTTTACTAATTATTATAGAAAAATACCTTTTTTTAGGGCAGTTACTAGACTTTTGGAGATTATTCGAGAAATATCTAGGTTTGTAATAGTAGTCTTACAAAATACTAAGATATTGTAAAATGCCACTTTTACCAAACTGTACTTAAAATTTGCATTATTTACTAAGCAGTTTGATCTAAATTTAACATTTTTTTCACATTTTATTTTAGATCGGTACTAAATTTACAAAAAAAGATTCGCTGTAAATTTACCAAATTTAAATTACAAAGTAAACTTAGTAAATTTCCTAATCTTGATTTCTACGGTCCCTTCATTGTGGCAAATCTGTTCTATAAGGTTGGTAGATCTTGTTAGTAAATTTCCAAAAAATAAGTGCAAGGTAATTAACCTTTTTTGTAAAACTACTTTAAAAACGTACAGAGCGTTCTAAAATATTTTGTCTTTATGTTTGTATCGAACAGTTCGTGGTAACGAACTGTAAGTAAGGAGCGACCCGGCTCAATGGTAACCGAAACTCTAGAAAACAGGTTTTTGATACCAATAGATACATCAAAAGAATCAGATTTCAATGCTGATTTCAAATATATAAGTTTAATCAAGTTTAGTGCTACCCTTCAAAAGTTACGTGCCTGAGAAAATTTGGCTGATTTTCAAAAAAAGGGGGAAAGACCCCCTAAAAGTTACAGAACCTTAATGAAAATCACACCATCATGTTCAGCGTATCAGAGAACCCTACTGTAGAGGTTTCAAGCTCCTATCTGCAAAAATGTGGAATTTTGCATTTTTTGCCAGAAGAAAGATGCGTGTTTATTTGTTTTTTTTTCCCAGGGGTTATCGTATCGACCCAGTGGTCCTAGAATATCGTGGGAGGGCTCATTGGAACAAAGATTAAAAGTTCTAGTGCCCTTATTAAGTGACCAAAAATGGAGGGCAACTAGGCCACCTCCCATGCCTATTTTTTCCCCAAAGTTATTCGATCAATATTGTGAGATAGCCATTTTGTTCAGCATGGTCGAAAATGTGATAAATATGTCTTTTAGGATGACTTAATCCCCCGAAGTCCCCAGGGGGAGGGCTAAAAGTTATGGACTTTACCCAATGTTAACATATAGTATTGGTTATTGGGAAGTATAGAGAAGTTTTCAGGAGGGTTTGTTTCTGGTAGTGGGGGGGGGGGGGGTGGCGGGGGGGGTTATATGGGAGGATCTTTCCATGAAGGAAGTTTTCATGAGGGAAGGGAAATTGCCATGAAGGGGGCGCCGGACTTGCCAGCATTATTTATTGGTTATTGGGAAGTATACAGACATTTTCAGGAAGGATTTTTTTCTGGAGTGGGGGGGGGGGGCTAGTGGAGGGTGTTACTCTGGAGAATCTTTCCGTGGAAGATGTTTCCTTGGGGTAAGGGACATTTCTATGAAGGGGGCGCCGGATTTCCAAGCATTATTTAAAAAACGATCAGAAATTAAATAAAAAAAACAAGTTTTTTCAACTGAAAGTAAGAAGCAAAATTAGAACCTAAAACGAACAGAAATTATAACGTATATGAAGGGGTTCTCCCCGAAGTCAATACCTCGCTCTTTACGCTACAGTTTTTTTTAGTGCCTTCAAAAGAGCTATCTATTCTAATTAAACGGCCTTTGTGATTCAGGGGTTTGTGAATCAACATTTTTTTAACTTTTAACGTAAAGAGCGTGGTATTGACTAAGGGGAGAACCCCCTCATATACGTAATAACATATACGTAATAAAAACAAACAATAAAAAAAAACGATACGGCTCAATAGTAATCGAAACTTTTAAAAATGGAATTTTGATGTCAATAAATGTATCAAAAGAATGTGTTTATAATGCTGATTCTAAATATATAAATTTTATTAAGTTTAGTATTACTCATCAAAGGCTACGAGCCAGAGAAAATTTACCCGAAAGAGGGGGGAAACATCCCCTACAAGTGAAAGAATTTTAATGAAAATCACACCGTCAGATTCAGCGTATCAGAAAACCCTATTGCATAGGTTTCAAGTTCATATCTGCAAAAATCTGCAACATTGTATTTTTTGCCAGAAGAAAAATATACGAATACAGAAGTTAGTTACGTAAGTTAACTTGTAAATTACGTCATAACCAAATTCAGAGACATCCATTTAGCAAAAGAAAAGTAAAATTTTTATGCAAATTTTTTTTAATTATTCAATGACGGTGAGCCAAAATAAAAGCTGCATTAACTAAAAAACGATCAGAAATTAAATAAAAAAAAACAAGTTTTTTAAACTGAAAGTAAGGAGCGACATTAAAACTTAAAACGAACAGAAATTATTCCGTATATGAAAGGGGCTGTCCCCTCCTCAACGCCTCGCTCTTTACGCTAAAGTCTGACTCTGTCTCACAACTTTATTTTTTAAAACAATAAAAAACTTTAGCGTAAAGAGCAAGGCGTTGAGGAGGGGACAGCCCCTTTCATATACGGAATAATTTCTGTTCGTTTTAAGTTTTAATGTCGCTCCTTACTTTCAGTTTAAAAAACTCGTTTTTTAAAACTTATTGCACATAGCTTCACGCCTTGCAAATCAAGATAATTATGAACACAGAGAACGAGGAAACAAATGGTGGCTTGTGGCAGTCGGCGCATAACATGACTAATTTCCGTATGTTTGAAAGAGGTCCGTTTTTCAAATTGAGGCCCAAAACAGTTGCGGAGGCAACTACAAAGCAAACACTAGTATGAAAGAACCATCATGCTTCCTTAAATTACCCCAAAATAGCCGAGGAGTTTCTAAGACAAGACAACGTTAAAGGGGGTCCAAAGAACCGAACTCTATGGGTCACAATTTAATTTGATTTTGAAGTCAAATTCCTTGTCATTTCAGGGCGGTTGATCATTTAAATTAAGAATATTGACTCGGAATTCTATGCCTTTGAAATATTCAACACCAATTATCACTCGTGGAACATTGAGAACGAACTTCGATTGCTTAATTTTTGAAAGTACTACTGGGTCCCTAATTACTAGGTGCCAAGCGAGACCTGCTAAATTATTACTTTTTACTACTCCGAATATATTTAGAGGGACGTTTCCACACTATAACTAATTTGAAATTTGAGTCAAGTCGATAGAACAAAATACCAAGACAACTAGGAAGAATAATCCATCTGCGTGGCACATTACGTCTCCTCGAGGTTACGACTGCTACAGTTTCACAGGATAGGATTCGGCAAAATTCTGTCAAATCTAGGTCATACTCCGTCTTAAAAAAAAAAAATCTCACCTCCCTTAAGGTCTGTAAATTTTTCACCTATTGGGTAGACACTCGAGAAATACGCGGATGTTCCGTATTGTTCCAACGTTACTAGCGTCTTGGGAGCAATATTTCACTCCGGAGAAAGGAATGGACTTTTTGGGGGATGAAGCCAAAATTATAGGTACGTCAAGGCCGTTTTTAGGGGGTAGGTTATTTGCCCCCTCCCCCCAAAAAAATTGTCCGGTTCGTGAAAATGTTATACAAATGCATATAAGCAACTTTTTGACGTGTTTTTTTGCAAACCTCCTCAAGCAAAAATCTTGGATCCTGGAAAAAATCTTGAAGTGCATACAGGCGTGGCGCTTAGGGCAGCAGAGCATAGGATTTCTTCGGAGGGGAATATTACAGTAGACCTGGGATATTTTGGGATTTATATTTTGGGAGGAGGGGACTGGGGCTAAAAATATACCATCCTCCTACCTACATATGCAGACGCTTTGAAGTATACAGCATAGTAACAGATTAATGTAGTAAATCAGAAGAATAAACAAATAAAAGACAGACAGATGCAGCCGTCAACCGAAACAGGAAAAACTTTACAAAACTAATTTCAGCCTATACCCGTTCAGAATGAGACTCCAGATTTAAAAGCTAATTAACTTGCAGCGATGACATATTGCAGTCCTGAATTCAGACGGTCAGTCATGTCAACAAGTCCCTTCATAAATTCTCATGGGGTAATCAATCTTGGACACAGGTATAGATGATTCTCCCTACCCTAGGAAGCTAAACCTTCCTTTTGCACCTGCATCCATATTAAACATTGTTATGCATTCAAAGCATGATGTCCGAGCCACACTAGTCGATATAAACAGAATAATGTGCGATTCCAGTGCCAATAATGTGCTCAATGAGAAAATCACCATCTACGAGTTTGGCCTACTATAAGTAAGGAGCGATACGGCTAAATAGTAACCAAAACTCTAAAAAAATGGAATTTTGATACCGATATGTATATCAAAAGATTTGGCTTGTTATGTTGATTCCAAATATATAAAAATTATTAAGCCTAGTGTTAGCCATAAAAGGCTACGACCCTGAGAAAATTTGCCTGATTTTCAAAAAAGGGGGAAACGCCCCCTGAAAGTCAAAAGTTCTTAATGGAAATCACACCAGATTCATCATGTCCTTGGACCATACTGTAGAGGTTTCAACCTCCTATCTGGAAAAATGTGAAATTTTGTAATTTTTGCCAGAAAAATGATGCGTGTTTATTTATTTATTTTTTTTTTTGTTATTTTTTCCCATGAGTGATCGTACCAAACACCAGGAGACCGGGAGAACACCGGGAGAGGGCTCATTTCAACGAAAGTTAAAAGTTCTATTACCCTTTTTAAGTGACCAAAAAGATTGGAGGGCAACAAGCCCCCCTCCCACGCCCCATGTTTCCCAAAAAATTTCTGATCAAAATTTTGAGATGTCCATTTTGTTCAACATAGTTGAGAGGTCCCAAAACTATTTCTTTGGAGATAACACACATATAAAATGTGTCTATTGTTTATGTATAGTATCTGTTATTAGGAAGTAGACATATTTCGGGGGGGGGGGGATTTCGTTCTTGCGGTAGGTTATCACGGGGACAATTTTCCGTGGAGAGGGAAATTTCTGGGGTGAACTTTCAGGGGGAATTTTTTACAGGGGGAATTCGACAGAATTCCTATAAAAAATTATTTTTGTTTGTCTTACTTTTTCTTTTTTAACCAAATTTTGCATGCGGAGATGTTCAAGGGGATTTGTCCGGGGAAACTTTTCAGCGTCTTTCGATTTCCGTGAAAAAATTACCACGGAAGGGGGAATTTCTGGAGAGATCGGAAAAACATTAAGAACTTAAAATATTTTTCAAATGAAAACATCCTAAGGAGAATGTTTCAGGCTGAATCGTCTGCGAGAAAGTTTACGGATGGGGGTGGGGAATTTTCAGCGAGGATGGAATTGTCCTGAAGGAATTTTACGGAGAGGGTGCATTTTAAGTGGGAGGAACTTTTTTCGGAAGTTTCTCGTGAGAGGAGGGGGGGAGGTTCATGGAAGGTAGGCCAGATTTACCGAAATTTTTTGAAAAACACTCCGAAATTAAATGAAAAAAAAACAAGTTTTTTCAACCGAACTTAGGGAGCAACATTAAAACTCAAAACGAACAGAAACTATTCCGGATATGAATGGGTTCCCCCTCAATACCTTGCTCTTTATACGAGAGCTTGACTGTTCGTCACAATTTTTTAAGAACGATACCTGAAAAACAAGGGCCGAGTAATCAGAACAGGAAGCTTTTATAAAAGTGCTAAAAACATTAGCGTGAAGAGCAAGGTATTGAGGAGGGGGGGAATCCTTCATATATAGATTAATTTCAGTTCGTCTTGAATTTCAATGTTGCTTCTTACTTTCAGTTGAAAAAACTCTTTTTTTAATAGCATAAAAGAGCAGAGACCAAAATCTACACAATAGATTTTTACCTTATTTTGCATTACTATCATCATTTAAGGTTACCTTAAAAGAATACAGTGAGCGTCATAGCGCATAACGGTATTTCAGAAAACGTTCTACTGACGGATTAGTTCAGATAATTCTTCCATTTTGGCAGCATAATCAGGAAAACACGTCTAATAAAAACTGAAACCTTACTGCAAATAATGAGAAGAAAATAATTTTTCTTGAAGAAAAGATTTATTGTTTATGTTTCTGACAAATAGTTTTTATTTGTAGGACACAAAATAACTATAAAAGCTGCACAAACCCTAAGGATTGAAATTATAACTGGGACTAATAACAATGCATCCACGTGGCACTTCTCGCTCAAATCGTTTCCGTTGCGCAAGCGTGACTTTAAGTCAACTAATAACGCGGACGAATCATAAATCCCAACTTTATTTACTGACAGGGGTGATTAGTGCGGATGAGGCATGACACTTTCCTTGATAATCACAGATAAAATCATTTATTCAGTCTATTATACCGTAAGGCAAATAAAGTCAACCTAAAAAACTGCAGTAACAAACTTGTTGCAACATTTACCATTTATATACATGAAAATAATCTTCCTCCTTCCCACTTTGATCATTTTTGGTTGCTTTATTGAGCAAAAAATAACTATATATGAAATACTTTATCTCTAAAATTCAATATTTACAAAAAGATGACAAAACTTAAGAAGACATATACTAGCAAAGTACCTTAGAAAGCTGGGAGAGATCCATATGAATTGTTTAGATTTGGGTGTTGATTAGGGCACACCGTAGGCAAATGATCATAACAGTTTCTGTTAAGCACTTTTAATTTAATTTTTTTCTACTTTAGTCAGGGGAATTATTTGTCATAGGCTTTAGCCGAAATTTTCGTACATAATGTTTTTCTATTGGAAAAGAAAAAACTACAATTTTTGGAATTATTTTTTATTTTGGAATTACATTTTAAATCCTTATCGGAATGAAAACGGAGCAATTGCCCTACCATCTTGCCTCTTCGTGAGCTGTATAACCATCATCTTAAAGAAGAAAAATGTATACAATTTTAAAATTTCATTATTAGCCAGGCAAGCACAATGGAGATTCAATTATATATATATATATATATATATATATATATATATATATATATATATATATATATATATATATATATATATATATATATATATATATTCTCAGATATAGAAATAGGTTTACTTTAATGTCTTTTAATTTTCAGATTAAATATTCACAGTGCTTCAGCATTGAGATAGACTCCAGTAGAAATGGAAAGAGACAAATCTTTTGGATAATTGAAAAACACAAAGATATAAATCATTAGGTGACTAAGCACGTGTCTGAACAGTATGTCTTCTTTATTTAAGACTGTCAGAAAGATATGCAAAACCAATTGGCTTATCTACTTTTTGGGACCCAACCTCTGCCCTTAACTGACGTCAACGATGTAAGAGGTTTGTCTTCTTATAAAAATCCAAGGTGTTGCTTGTTGGACGAGACAGTAATTTATTGTGTTGGTTTTATAACCCGGTGGAACACCTTGGAATAATAAAATAGATTTAATTTCCATTGTCGAGTTGTATTTTTAAATTTATATCATCTGAAGTTGACAAGTCTTGTGTTCGTTCTATGGCTATCGTTGAACAAATTGCTGCTTGACTATCAAGAAGCAATCAGAAATAAATGAGAAGGATAATATTACCAATTCATGTTGAGTGTAGCTGGATGCGGTTCAGTGCTAGTGGTACGAGAAACTCGTCTTGATATAAATTAGTTTAAAAAAAAAACAAAGTTTTTTGAGGGGGTTTAGAAGCGAAGTTGAAACTTAAAACGAACCAAAATTATTGCTTCACAGTCTAGTTAACATATATCAGTAAAACTAGTACAAATAAACCAAATAATCATATTTCTCTATGTTTGTAAGATTATAGAAAACTAGCACTTCACTGAAAACTCAAAAGCGAAGTAGAAATAACAAGAATGTTGACTTATTAGTTAAAAGTGAGTACGTAGCCTGACAACAACAAACTAATCTATAAAGCTTTTTTACTGTCTTAAAGCAGCCAAGATATCAGTAAATTTCAGTATATAATTAAAATTATCTTAAAAACGGAAGCATAAAAATAAATACTTTTTTAATAACCACAAACTCACTGAACACCATACAGAAATATTGGATTGATTGATCACGTAACATTTTGGTCTCAACAGTTATAATACCAATAGTGAGTAATAAACAATCTATAATACTAATAGTAAGAAATACACTTTAGTATTGCTCAAATTGAAGATCAAATAAGACATAATATGAACTCTGGAAGTCCGGTAATTTTTCTCTATACCACAGAAAATTTTAAATTATGACAACAAATTTAAAGCTAGCATATAGACCTAATACTATCAAGATGTTTTCACTTCGAACTTGTCTAAAAACTAATCATGACACATCATTTTAAGAGACCAAACGAGAGCAATTCATTTGACTGAGCCGTTGTGCAGAAATGTTACCAAATTAAACGAAAAGAAAAATTAAGCAATGATTCTAAGATGCATTATTTTACTATAAAAAGTGTCCTTAATCGGTTTGCTTTTACTGTACCAAACTCTTGTTTTGTTTTATGTTTTTAGTAAAGCGCTAGTTTTCTATAATCCTACATAGGGAAATATGATTATTTGGTTTATTTGTACTAGTTTTGCTGATATAGGCTATGTTAGATAAACTGTGAAGCAACCATTTTGTTCGTTTTAAATTTCAACTTCGCTCTTTGCTTCCCTAAAAAAAATTCGTTTTTTTTTAAATTAATCTTCGCCCGTTTTCAATTTAAATCTAATGCAGAAGCAACACTGCAATGATCTTTTATTTTTTTTTCAGGGGGGGGGGCAGCTCCCTCATATACGGAATAATTTCTATTTGTTTTAAGTTTTAATGTCGCTCCTTACTTTCAGTTGAAAAAAAATTAAATTATTTAATGTCGGATCGTTTTTCAAATAATACCAAGAAATCCATGCCACACATAATGGTGTATACGATTTTTGAAGGTGGGCAACCTCGACAGTTGGGAAAGAGTAACTATTTTTTTCTAAAGAAAATTTTAAAGTTTTCAAAACCTAAGCAAAATGTTGGTATATCTAATTTCTTTCACTAAACATCTCCCCCTCCCCCCTGATAAACACCAAAAAAAAACTTTAGACATAAAGGTATCGAATAGCAATAAACAAGAAAAAATTGGAAAGTAACCTGACAATTAGAAAAATATCACAGAAAAAAAAAATGCAAATAGGTTCTTAGCGCTATGATTTCTCTGTATACATTAACAATAGTTTTATTTTATCTATTAGATAGTGAAAAAAGGAAATAATGTGCATAAATAAATATAACTATAATTAATCCTTCTTTGCAGAAACAACTTTGAGTAGTTCCAAACCATATGCCTTCACTGCTCCAACCCCTCAGTGGCAAGGAGTTGGGGTACAGGGCGTAATTTGTTCCAAAAATAGAGTGTGGAACATTTCACAATTCACAAAAAAAATTAAGAAAAATAATGAATTATCTGAAAAATAATCATATATATGGCACAAAACCATGATCGAAAAAAAAATATGCCTGAATAAGGAACCGAGCCCTTGTCATTCTGATTCAAAGTCTAACGCTCTAGTAACTGAAATACTAGTAACTATAATAACTATATAGTAACTATAATAGTAACTATAAAAAGCACGTAATTGTGAGATATAGCGTTTGAATGAGTCATTAACCATCTCTCTAAAATGTTCTGGTCAACCTCTAGCCCTGGAAAAAAAACAAAAAAAAACTGGGAGACAGATCAGTGCCACCCATGCAAAAAAGTGATTTTCTTTGTTGTTTTAAGTTGGGGACTGTAATTTCTCTGTACCAGGTTTTCAACTGTGCTGATTCCAATAGTACAGTTTTAATCTTGAGCTGACGTCATTTTCGAGGGGTTTCAGGCTTTTATTCGAAATCACCATAAATTTCTTTTCGCAATAAACTTTTACTTTAAAGACGAACCGAGATAATAGTTATCATTCCTAAATCAGTGTCAGATGTCGATTTTTTTTTCACTGGGCAGTTTTTGTCTAAACGCGGTTGGTTGCAGCTAACGCTGCAACCATGATGTTGTTGATATACCAACGATAAGAAAAGGAGGAGCTCCCCTTTCCCAAAGGACTATCCTCAGATTGATGACGGACCCACAAGAGCAATTGAAGAAAGGACCTGAAATTACAAAACAAACTTAAAAAAATAACATATATGATAACCGAAAAATACACCTTTTTAATCATAGACTTCTCCGACAAATATCCTAATTCCCAGTCCCTGAAAGATTGAACTGTCTTCACCAATGAATATTGATGAACAATGGCTTTGGAGGATCCTTCGAAGACATCTGAAGGTCCAGCCAGTGTTCAGCTATGTCAGCCTAAAGCTAGCATATAATATACTAGCTTGTATAACGAAATCTATACGTGCTTTTTCCAACCCACAGCATTCCAGCAAGAGGGAACGGTTGATGGAAGAAAATTGAGGAGAGATCTGAAAGGTTGTGATCAAAGGTTCATGGTCTGTGGTGACCAGAAACCCCCAGATCGTCGGTATGATTTGCACAGATTTCTGACATATAAGACAGCTGTCAAGACACATGTCTGAATGTTGTAAGGCAGTAATCCTTCTAGATATCGTTAAAAATTTTGCCTTGAAGAATTATCCCGATTGAAATCGGCTGGTTTTAGAAATCTGCTAAGTTTAAAATCATAAGCAGTAAAAACAAATTTTCGATAAATAAATATCGAAAATTTGGTTAATAATGAGGTGTTACATTTTCGAAAATATATTGAAGTAATATGAGCTAACAGAGAAAAATATAACAGAGATTATTTAGCGGAGAACAATGGATTAAATTATGAGACCTAATCAGTTCTTTGGGCTTTGTTTCCTATTTGTAGTGGTAGCAGAATTTATCCTCGAAAATGTACAGAACTAAAATTAATGGCGGCTTTCTAATATTCTGGCAAAAAATTGTTGCAAGAATTTTGCTAACAAATTTCAGAGAAAATGATATTAGAGAAAAATTGTTTATCTATTCCGGAAATGAAACTAAAAAAAATAAATTATAATTTGCAAATGGCTTTCATTTAAGAATATTGTGCAAACAAGCATTTGTATTTTACACGTATATGTTGGAATTCATGCTTAAATTCAAATGTTATTTTCAATTACAAAAATTAAGAGAGAAAAAATGGGGTTAAAAAAAGCAGCGAATATTTAAATAATATCTGAATATTTTGATTTTTTTTGTTCCACTGCTTTATTAAATTAAACCCATTTTTTCTCTTTCAATTTTTGTAAATGGAAAAGCAGCGTGGTCTAAAACATTATTTACTGTTTTCAATATTTGTTTCCATTTTGAGGGTTCTGTTTTAAAATTTTGCACCGAATTTATACGTTTCCAAATTAATTGTAAGTAACAAACACAGGGTGTCTGACGAGAAACTATTTGTGACGACTGGGACAGCGGAACCAGCACTTCAATGAGGAGAATCAGTAAGCAATAAATATTCGAGAGGCGATTAAAACCATCGAATTCATTTTTGAAAAGGTGACTTTTTAGAAAATTGTTTCCTAGAACCTTGTTTCCTAACAATGTATCGGAAAAATGAAAATTAATCTCTTCGGGGACTCTATATGAAAAACAAGGTAATGCATTAAACTGGATGGTAGAAGAGCGTAGATAATGTTTTTTGTTCACTTATTTTATAGTTTTCGCCGAAAAATGGCCTAAAGTATAACTAGAATCCATATCTTGCACCTCTCACTTATCTGTACAGCAGGGCGAAAGAAGGATATCACTCGCAGCACAACTGCATTTTTCAATGAACGTTCTGTTTAGCAGTGGGAGGAGGGTATCCGAAAAATGCTGAATGATTAAATATTTAAAAGTTTAAAATGTATTAAAACGTATTAACAAACCACCCAGTTTTTGCATACTTTGGCGTGTTTTTAGGAACTTGTTGGAGTAAAGAGGTAGATTCTTTGCAGTTCCTTAACCAATTGATAGATGTCTGAGAAATGGTTTTCTTGAAATACTAATTAAAAAAACTAGATCGTCATCTTCATTGGAGAATAATTGGAAATAAATCCTTACATTTATGTGAATTGGCGCATCTACTGTTAATGGGTATTCTCCTATGATCTACTTTCTGTGTAGGAATACACACAATCAACACTTAAAGAAGATACGGAGATTCTAAAAGGACTTTGATGGGGTTTTAGTAGCAAACATCATGACTGTACAATTATCAACGTGTTTTCGGAAATTTTCCTGAAGTGTCATTCGAACGAATTTTGAGGAAGGGTAAATTTCCCATATCCCACCCCCATCCCCTTTCTGCAAGCCCATGGGTCAGTAAGACCTACTTTATCTACTTTTAGGTAAAAGTATCAGGGGAATGTGAAAAAGTGTTTTAAAAACTAATGGATAGAGTAGCCCCTGGTAACTGTCAACCAGTGTTGAGATTAATTCTAAAAGGCCAAGCCCCAATCTTATAAAGTGCTGAGTAGCAAGTAAATGGCTACGATTATGTTGCAACACCTCTTACGACAGGTACCCATAACTCAAATTCCAGAATAAATGCAGCAAAAACAACTGTTACTATTGTAACCGAAAAAGGGGTTCATTTGGCCAAGAAAAGACCGCTAGCAACAGTTAAGAATAATGGAATAAAAAATGCACTGAGAGAATAAACATGTTTATGAAAAACCTGAATATCATATTCTAGGTTAATTTGTTTCTCTTTTGAGAAACAATTGAACTAACAATTGGTTTAAATATTATGGTATTTTGATATCGAAGAAGTCTCATACTCAGAATTCATAGACGATAATTTCTTTGTTTCCAAAAAGATGTCTAATTATACCCTAATAATACTCTGGGAATGTCTTCAAATATTATATACCATTGTATACCTTTAATTACCCTGGTAGCGATCTAGCGGTTGATCTCATTCCTGTCAATCGATTGTTCTGAGGTTGGATCCCTAGAGGTGCCAGGGAAGAATATAAAAACAATGTGTTTCATCTAATTTTTTATAAATTTAAAATGCGAATTGAGCATCATATGAAAATAGACCTAAGCGTGCGATCAATAAGTTTTTTCAAAGAAAAATCTACTTTTTCATGGTAAATATTTCCGTATATTTGACAACCTGGAACATCCAAATGAGAAACCTGTTAGAATTATCAACCATACCACGCCTCTTGCAGCACTAAGCACCTCGAAATATTAAGTGCCTTTCTGGTCCCACACTAAATCTACATAAAAACCCCAATTTTCTAAAACATTTTTTGTTGTTGTTTCAAACAAATGAAGTTTTTAGGGCAGCATCACATTTTCATCGGTGTT
The DNA here is from genome assembly GCF_049724085.1 of Artemia sp. Qi Xiang Cuo. Taxonomy (NCBI): domain Eukaryota; kingdom Metazoa; phylum Arthropoda; class Branchiopoda; order Anostraca; family Artemiidae; genus Artemia; species Artemia sp. Qi Xiang Cuo. The sequence continues at coordinate 24,607,269 of NC_142795.1, forward strand.
GCGACATTGAATCATGAAAATAAGCCTTTAAAACTAATAAGTTATAGTAGACAATACTTTTAGCTTATTTTTATTCCACGTTTCCTTATAAATTGGCGCCCGTTTCCTTATAAATTGACTACTAAAAACTGTATATGGAGGTCTTATTCATTAAAAATTAAATTCCTGATTTTTATTGATTTTTCAAGATATATATGGCTATGAAAGCTTCCACTTAACCAATTCAAACAATTTAGATTTCCCTTCCACTGTCCTTGGTACTCTAAGGGGAAGCTTGGGACCAAGTGAGTAAGCTTGCAGAGCGATTAAACAATTAGTAAATTATACAAAAAAGACAAAAAAAATAAAAAAATAAAAGCTGAAGTCCATACATGAGGATCTCAGGGTATGTTCCGTCCATCTGTGTATGTGCACAATAGAGTATCTCAAGCATGGTTGCCACCCAGCGAGAAAACCGGATTTTAGTGACTTTATAGTTGATTTAGTGATTTTTATGTTTAGACAAAAGACAATTTATGTTTAGAAAATATCACTAGAAATAGCAAAAAATCACTAGGGTGGCAACCCTGATCTCAAGTGACATTTAGCTCTTTTACCTTTGCAATAGGCATTACAGAATTTTAAAACATCCAGTTTTGCTGAGTAAAATTTCAGAATAAGAACGCCCAAAAGGAGCGAAAAAACATACAGTTCATAGTAGGTGGGAGGCACGGCCGTGGTTGTGGACTACAAATATTTTATATTATAGTAATTACATTATAAACTAAAGTAAAGTCACATTATTCAAACTATATGCCAATTAAGGGTTAGGTTAGGTATAGCCTATATAGGGGGGGGGGGGGCTGAAATTCATTTCCGATAGAAATGCTTATTATATTCGTAATAAGCATAAAAAAAGGCATAGAATGGTGTATTAACTTTATTCCTAACTCAATAATATGATTTAGTAGATATTGACCGAATCATTTTCTTAACCGTTTCCATCTCAATAACTCCTGTAGGCTAACACCCTGTTTTATATTATCAGTCAATGAATCACCACCCATCCGCAGACAAATGGTAACCCAACATCAAAATGACAGACTTTAGCATGTAGATCCATCCCTCAAAGTTTCATTTTCCTAACCTAACCCCTTTCCAAGATAGCCAAAATTAACTAAAGTAGAATTTTACCCAATAAAAGAAATTAAAGTAAAATGCACCTTGCACTTTCAAAGACGGTCAGGAAGTATCCCAATCTAGATATCGAACATGTCATCAACAATAATCCACATTAGTTATCCAAGGGAGCATAATTCATACTCAACAATTAAACTCAAAATAGTGCACCACCATTCACACTCACTAAACTAAAAAGCTGCTGGAATATACGACGGGTTGGTCTATACTCTGGTATGCAGTGTACCTTAAGGCTACTCCTTATATTATCATCCAAATACCTCCGTAGCGCTCTGGCTTAAACGATTACAAACACAATGCAATAAAATGATGGATTTAATCAAAAATACCTCAATTTCAAAGGAGAATGTAGTCTAGAGGAAATTGAACTTCCTGCTTCTTTTCCTCAACTAATTTTAGTAAAATCTTCCGAAAAAGAACTTTTTTAAAGAAAATTTAAGAGCCATTTCAAACAGTTCCTGGTAACGACCTGTAACCCTGTAAGAAGCAATTCGGCTCAATAGCAGCCGAAACAAAAGAGTTTGGTAACAATAGTACATTAAAAGAGTTGAATTTTGAAGCTTATTCAGAATATATAAAATTCATCAAGTTTAATGTTACCCATCAAAAGTTGCGAGCATGAGAGAATTTGCCAAAGTTTTGAAAAAGGGGGAAAACACCTCCGAAATATCAAGTGATTTCAATGAACATCATGCCATCAGATTCAGCATACCAGAGAACCTTCTGTAGAGATTTCAAGCTCCTACATACAAAAATGTGGAATTTTGCGTTTGTTGACAGAAGGATGATCACGGATGCGTGTTTGTTTTTGTTTGTTTGTTTTTCCCAAGGGTGATCTTATCGAGCCAGTTATCCTAGAAGATCGAAAGGGGTCTCATTTAATCGCACATCAAATTTCTAGTGCCCTTTTTAAGTGAACAAACATGTTGGAGGGCAGCTAGTCCCCCTCCCACGCCCATTTTTCCAAAAGTCTTCAGATCAAAATTTTGAAATAGCCATTTTGTTCAGCATAGTCGAAATATCTAATGGCTATGTCTTTGAAGATGACTTGACCCCCCTCAACCCCCGGAGAAGGGGTAGAAGCTATGAACTTTGCCCATTATTTACATATAATATTGGCTATTGGGAAGTATATAGATACTTTTCGTGGGGGGGGGGGAGGATTCTATGGCGGGGGTTACATGGGAGTATCTTTCCACAGAGGAATTTTTCATGGGGGAAGGGATTTTTCATGGAGGGGGAGATGGATTTTCCCACATTATCTCAAAAACGATCAGAAATGAAATAAAAAAAAACAAGATTTTCAAATAAAAGCAACGAGCAACATTAAAACATAAAACGAACAGAAATCATTGCGGATAGAGAGTTCCTCCCTCCTCATTACCTCGCTGTTTACGCTAAAGTGTGGCTTTTTGATCCAATTATCTAACAATGACTCTTGAACACCAGGGATCTTAAATTAGTTTAATAAGTTTTTTTTAAAGTTCTTAAAAAAAAAACCAGCGTAAAGAGCGATGCATTGAGGAGGGAGAAACTCCCTCATATACGTAAAAATTTCTGTTCGTTTTAAGTTTTAATGTTGTTCCTTACTTTCAGCAGCATCAACTTGTTTCTTTTTATTATTTAATTAGAACTTAAGACAGTGCTTGTGCATTATGTCACTCACTCAAGTCTACGCTGAGTAAAACTCAAAAATAAACCGGTTTCGTCGTTAGTTTCTTTTAGCTTAGCGTGAGACAAGACAAAGACAAGTGACAGAATAGATGGAAATATATAATTTGGGCTATATTTTTGCACATTAAGGCGGGGGGTAAAGTATTTGGACAGTTTGAATTTAGAAAACAATTCCTACTTGATAATATGCAGAATAACTGTACCTAACACATTTTGCATGCAGACCCGCCATACTTTACCCCCCCCCCCCCCAACACCCCCTTCTCTAATGAGCAAATATATAGCCCAAATTTGTTTCTAAAGTAATGAAGAAACTAACAAAAAAGCTTGTTCTCAAGTTTTACACAGCGTAAACTTCAGTGATTGGCGTATAATACACAAGTACTATTAAGACAAACAGAACTCGAGTCAAACTTACGAATTAGAGAAAAATAGGCGGGGGAGGGTGCCTATTTGCCCTGAAATTTTTTTGGTTACTTAAAAAGGGCACTAGAACTTTTAATTTTATTAAAAAACGGTTTAATTAGTGAGAAATATACATTACTTAAAAATTATCTACCAATCCTTTAAAGAACAACTTCTGAAACACTATGTTCGTTTAATTGGAACAATGAGAAGCTTTTTTTCATTATAATTCTGAATCGCCATTATAAGCCCATTCGTTTGATATATTTTTTGACATCAAAATTCCTTTTTAAAGTTTCGATTACTATTGAGCGTTATCGCTTGTTTTTTATTGTTTTTTTTTTATTACGTATACGTTATTACGTATATGAGGGGGTTCACCCCCTAGTCAATACCTTGCTATTTACGCTAATGTTCGAGTTTTGTTCGAATCAAAAACCCCTGAATCACAAAGGTCGTTTAATTAGAATAGATAGCTCTTTTGAAAGTACAAAAAAACTTTAGCTTAAAGAGCGAGGTATTGACTAGGGGGTAAACCCCCTCATATACTTAATAATTTCTGTTCGTTTTAAGTTTTAATGTTGCTCCTTACTTCCAGTTGAAAAAAATATGTTTTTTTTATTTAATTTCCGATCGTTTTTTAAATAATGCTGGGAAATCCGATGCCCCCTTCATAGAAATGTCCCTTCCCCCAATAAAATATCCTCCATGGAAAGATCCTCAAACGTAACCCACTCCTCCGACCCCCTCCCCACCAGAAAAAAATCCCTCCTGAAAACGTCCGTATACTTCCCAAAAACCAATACTGTATGTAAACGGTGGCCCAGCATAGCTGTGAAGATCTTTACTATTGTTCTTCTAAACTGCTCCAGATCTGCAAGAAATTCGACGATCCAACCCAATCAAGCTGGAATCAGAGCAGGTGTGGGATGCATCGATCAGCTCTTTACACTGAGACAGATACTCAAACATAGGGCCAAACATTATCAAACAACAACAGCAGGCTTCATCGATTTGGTCGCCACATTCGACTCGGCTATCCGTTGTAGGATCTGAACGGTAATGCTGGAAGATGGAGTACCCCCCCCCCCCAAGATCGTCCAACTATTCCAGGCATGCTACAAACACAATCGAGCCTGCATCCGAGTCAACGGGGAGCTCTCGTCTTGGTTCAATATTGAATCCGGTATAAGACAAGGTTACATCCTCTCTCCAGAGCATTTCAGCTTTGTGATAAACTGGATTTTGAGGAAAGCTATTAAAGGCTGCGATGGAATTAATGTAAGTCCAGATTTCAACGTCACCCATTTAAACTACTCGCGCAATGTCTTGCTGCTAGGTAGTTCTTCCCTCGATAAGTAGGACATGCTCCAGAGAATATCTGTAGCAGCTGCTCCCATGGGACTGAAGATCATTATTGAAAAGACAAAAGCGGTGACCAACGACGAATCTTACTCACTTATAATTCTGAACCACTGCCAGATTGAACTAGTCGACAAATTTAAATACCTAGGCTCAATCATAGACAGTAACAGTGGAAAAAGTGATAAAATCAGCACCAGCATATCAGTAGCATCCTCTGTCTTTTCACAACTGTGTGGACTGCTTCAGAAAAGGAAGGAGATTAGCATTAAGACTAAAAGCAGAGTGTATGAATCCCTTGTTTGCTTCATCCTCCAATACGAATGCAAAACATTGACCATGAAAGTATCCGAAACTCAGGGCCTGAATTTGTTTGCCTGTAGGTGGAATCAGACAATCGAACTGAATCTATGCGACTGAGTTCCAAATTAAATAATAAGACAAAGTTTCGAACAGAATTTTGACATGGAAACCATAACTTGTCACTGACGTGTCTCCTGATTAGGCCTGCTTATCGCAGGCCTAATAACACGTTTGTTTCTAAGGTACTTTGGTAACAACCACTCCCAGGCCAGAAAAAAAGGCATGGAGGCAAGTCAAAATCCTATAAGAACACCATCAAATCTGACCTTGAACCGAATGGTGCGTTTAGACACACGGCTGCCGAAGGGACCCTCCTGGTTTGAAATTAATACCCCTTTGATCCTTGACTGTACCCAATGGAATGCAACCGTCTCCCACCTCCTAGCACCAAGGAGAGGTACATAGCTTGCGTTCTGATTCAAGGACAAGTACCTTACCCTATCAAACTACAAATAAAGCTAGTATCATCGTAATTTGTCCGCATAAACGCCAATTTAATAAAGAGCATGTTTGAAGAAGATTCTAAAGACTAAAAGGACTAAAGAACAAATGATGGCTAACTTTAAAAATCTATCAACTTTTCACATTGAGCATTTTGAAAATTCTAACATTTGGAAATGTGATTATGGTACTAAGATTATAAAGAAGGAAGTCGGCAATGAAAAACTTACGTGCACTGCTTTCATTCATCTTCAACTAGTAAATTATTCAGCCCAAAGTCAAGAGCTCTATAAGGATACCAAAAATAATACAACAGATGCTCCCCAACGCTCTAAAAAAAAAAGAATTTAGAATATTTTCGAAAGCCAAGGACTATAGCAGGCCTAGATCACATCACCCGAAAAAAAAAATGTAAAACCCTTCACTTCAGCTAGAAATACTAAATTTACCTGGTTGTGACTTTTATTTACTGTTACTCTGACTCATGACCAAATGTATATCACCAAATGAGCTTGCACACCCTCTAGATCCCCCCCTTATGTTTTGAAAAACATCTGCTTTGTTATTTCGACAAATTTTTTTCTGTTTTCATTGAAAGAACCACAAACAGCAGACGTTGAAAAATACATTTCGCCCTCTCCACTTTATTTTCATGACTTAGCATCATTACCACAGTCACAGAGTGAGGTAAGTACTGCCACAGTCACATAATAAGTCACACAGAGGTAAGGATTTCAAGATGGCCATTTTCATTACCAACATGTGCAAACAGCCAATTTAAAACACACGCTCATAAACACATTTTAGTAGAAAGGTGAACAATTTGCACCTTTCTGAAATTAAATTTAAAAAAAACAAGTGTTTTCAACGGAAAGAAAGGAACAACATTTAAACGTAAAACGAACAGTAACTCTTCCGTATATGAGGGGTTGCCCCCTCCTCAATACCTCACTCTTGGCACTAAAGTTTTTTAGAACTTTCAGTAAATCCCCAATGACCCAACTCTTGTTTGTAGTGATTTTTGTTCGTTTTAAGCTTGGTTTGCATATTCAACTGAAGTTTTACTTGTTTTAAAATTTATTAATTCATTTATATTGGTAGCCTACCTGCTGTATGTTTGTTCCCTATGATTGTTTGTTTAATTTATGTTCGTTTAGGGTTTCATTTATAATTCAATAGCAAAAGATTTTTTGTTCGTTTTAAGCTTGATTTGTATATTCAATTTAAGCTTTACTCGTTTTTAGATTCATTATTCATTTATATTATTACCTGTTGTATGTTTTTTTGGATATGATTGTTTATTTAATTTCTGTTCATTTTGGGTTTCATTTCTTCTTTAATAGTAATTTCTCTTTTTGAATTTGAGTTATTGTAGGTCTTCTGATCTTAAGTTTAAGATGGCCTTTACTTTTCTTTGAAAAATTTCTTTTTCGGAAATTTTTGCAAATTAATTTCTGTTCTTTTTTAATTGCCGAAGTTTCGAGTTTTTCAAAATTCCCTATTCCAAAATAAACGCCAAAATAAAACTATGTGTCTTGAACAGTCATGGCAAGAAGTAATAAAATTAAACTGAATATTTGATATATAATGATACTAATTACTGAAAGTTCATTAGCTTAAGATTTTATTTCACTGCAATTTTCATTTTACTTTCAATGTTATAATAAGTAAAAAAGAAAATATTTGTAATATAGTTTGTTTTAGTAAAGCGTCAAATACGAAGTAGGCTTTATGCTTTTACCGTTAGGGAAACAGACAGTACTTTGGCTTCTGGCTACTGCCAGTAGCTAGGTGTCTACTGACAGTAGCTAGGTGTTTTGAACAGTCTTGGAAAGAGCTAATAAAATTAAAATGCGTTGAAATGATTGCCAGGGGTCAGCCCATGATTTTTGGAATGAAGTATCGTTAAAAGTTTTTTTCTTGTTTTTGTTATTTTTTTTTGTTTTTTTTCCGGCCATGGATAGAGAGCTTAGCGTCAGCTCCCATGATTTTTGGAATAAAATATCATTAATAAGTCTTTTTGTGGTGCAGAATTGGAGAAGAAAGGGTGGAGACTAGTTGCACTCTAATCACTTTTTACTCTTAAAGAGGGCCCTAGAACTTCCAATTTCCAATCAAATGAGCTACCTCCAAAGTTTATATAACCAGCCCCTTCCATACGAAGTGCCTCTGGAAAAAAATTGATAATAATAAAAGATTGAAGCCTTATGGCCTTTACTATAAGTACTGTACTATAGGCAACACTATTGCATTGCTACACTATTGTATCACTATTGTGTTGCATTGCTCTGATGAGCAAGCGTTTGATTCAGCTAATAGAAGAGCTAAAGTTTTATCCTTGTATGGAATGCCAGAAAAATACATTCAAGTGATTAGTGTTACGTACAAGAATAACACTGCTGCAGTTAAAGTAGGAAATGAAGTTAATAGCTTGTTTTGTATTAAATCAGGAGTTAAGCAGGGTTGTGTTCTATTCCTGTTTATATGGATCATTTTGTTGGACCTTGTCATGAGGAGTGCAGCAAAGACAATAGGAGAACAGAATCAAATGGGGAAGTAAATCTTTTCTGGACTTAGATTACGCTGATGATTTAAGCCTCCTAGATGAAAGTTTGAGTAAAATTAATGAACTTTTAGAAATTTTGCAAGGCCAGGGAGCTAGAATAGGTTTGAAAATTAACGTTAAGAAGACTAAGTTGCTAAGGCTAGGAATAAGTGAAGATGAAAAGGTTATGTAAAGGTGGGTAACAAATAGATTGATCAAGTGAACAGCTTCACTTAACTAGGTAGTATTCTTAGTAAAGATGATGGGTGCAGTGAAGATGTTAAAAATAGAATAGCTAAGGCCCAGCATGTTTTCACAGTTGAAAAAAGTTTGGACGAATAGGAAGATAAGTCTGCAAACCAAGATTAGAATATTGGAAGCTACAGTGATGACAGTTATCAAGTATGGTTCTGAAGCATGGGCACTCCAAAAAAAAAAAAAAAAAACAGAGGAAGATTTCCTAGATGTTTTCCAGAGAAATTGCCTACTGACTGTTTTGGGTACCCAACTGACTGACTGTATTTCAAACAATAAGTTGTACAAAATGTGGTTCCATCATGCTTTCGAGGGCTATTATGAGAGATAGGTTGAGATAACTAGGGCAGTTGCTGCTGATGAAGTATGATAGATTGCCAAAACTGTCCATTTTTGGCCATCTGTCTAGGGCTAAACAAAACGTAGGTTGTCCTTGGTTGGGGTGGGAGGATGTTGCAAGGAAAGATTAAAGGGAAATAATAACTTCCTGGGAGGGTCTAAAGAGGGAAGGTTTGAATAGACTGGGATGGATGAGGGGCCTGCGTAGTTGCGCTGGCCTCAGGTGGCTTGGTGCTTTGGTGACTTGTTAGTAGTAGTGGTAGTATAAACCCTTATAAATGTAATTTAGCAAAGTTGTAAGGCAAAAAAGACTTCTGGTAAAATTCTAGATGAGGGACTTTGGGCGATTGTAAAATATGGTTGACTTGGGTGAACGAAACTTTCAGGAATATATCCAGGCCTCAATGGTGCCATGTGGATGTAATATGAAGTACTTCAGCCAACTTTACTCCTGCCCTTCCTGCTCCAAAAAAAGCTTCCAAATAAATCAACAGCTCAAATAAGGCACAAGGAAAGTATTTTTAGCCTCATACCTCATATTTTAGCCTCGTAAGGTTTTAAATATTTATAAAACTATTTCTCAATTTTGAATCCTGCTGAGACTATGGGAATTGTGGAAAGTATAGCGGGTCTGCATGCCTAATGTGTAAGGTAAAATTATTCTGCATATTATGTAATAAGAATTGTTTTCTAACTTCACACTGTCCAAATACATTACCCCACCTGACCCCAATGTGCAAATATAGAGCCCAAATTCTTTTTTTTGTGTGTGTGTGTGTTTCCAAAAACTAGAGCTGATGAAAAAGAGACTATATACCTAAAGCAAATACAAAACATTTCACTTCAAAATTTAGATAGGTCCCCTCCGTCCAATTTTCTAAGCTCTAAAAAAAAGTATAATAGTATCTTAAAAAACTTTCTTGGGGAATATTTTAGGCCTTGGATTGTTTGCTGAAAGTTGCATTTACCAAACTCAACTACTTTCCAAGAGAGCAAGAAACTCTTGATCTAGAACTTTATTACACTTTCTTTGGACCTCATTGCAGCTACAGATCTATTTTTCAAACCCTCACTTTTATAAGCACAAGGTTTATCTAAGTTCATCAAGGATCAGTGCCCATGGGAGGGGAACATGTAGAGGTAGCTACTTCAAAAGATCTTCTGAAGTTATGATTTTATGCCAATTCCTAAAAGTTTTATACACCAAACTCAACTAATTTAAAGATAGCAAAAACTCCTCATCTACAGACATAATGAAATTTTAAAATGCACATTCTATGGATGAAGGACGCTAGGCTACCAAAAATAATGCTTTTTGGCCATCTACCTTGGGCCAAAACAAGAAGCAGAAACTCCTTGAATGGAATAGGAAGAGGTCACAAGAATAAATTTTAAGGAATCTTCCCATGCATTCAATATGCTTGTTATAATTAATTTTTGTAGATTAGTTGCCAATTGCATTTTTGCAATAGGCAACTAGAAACGTCACATCACATTCAATAGCTCTTATTGAAACCTTTTAAACTAGTTATTTGCTTGTTGTGTGTCAGAGCTCAATAAGCTACAGTTTGCTCTTTCTAGAAGAACAAACTAGTCTAGAACATTCTTGGTGCATTTAACTTTTCTTCAAAGATGCTATGGAGCTGCAAAACTTTTAACTCCAAAGTTTTTATTTCTTTCAGCAGTATTTTGTTTCAGTTCTTATACAACAGGAACCGCACAGTTGTATAGAGGGAAAGTTTGATTGCTAAGACTTAGACCATTTCTTCCCATTTTCAAATTAGCCTACTTCTGTAAAATTAATTTTGCTGTTCAACAGAGCATAATAACAGTGCTAACTCAATAAGTAATAGAAATTCATTGTAGTATGCTATATCCAACACACGGTGGGAAGGAGTAAAGAGAGATGCTTTGAATACACTGGTGTGTGGGAGGAACTTGTGCAGCTGTGCTGGCTGCAAACAGTTTGGATGATTTTTCAGTAGTAAATTATACCTAGTAGTAGCAATAGGAATCTCAACTAAAATTCTGTAAGATTTTCTAAAATAATATTTATTTTGGATGATTTTTCAGTAGTAAATTATACCTAGTAGTAGCAATAGGAATCTCAACTAAAATTCTGTAAGATTTTCTAAAATAATATTTATTTTATAACTCTTTTTTATTTTTCTTAGCAGTGAAAATTGTAGGTTGTTTTAGGCTATAGATATAACAATTTTGATTGAGCATTATAAACCACTAGTCCTGGTCAAAATTACCTTGTACTAGCAGCCTGGAGCTACTTTCCAAGTCATGCCTTCTTGAAAATATTGGCTATGCAGTAGTAACCTTGTTGTTTTATTGATGAATTTGATAGTTATAAGATGAACATACCACTTGATACTTTTATTGACACTCATTCAGTATAGAATAGACAAAAATTTGCTTATTTTGTTAGTTTTTTTTTCAAATTGGCTTTATTCGGCATTATGAATCAACTACTGTTGAGAAAATAAGCATAAAAATAGCCTAATGCAAACTAACAAATCTGAAAAGTTTTTATCCTTTGGAACTCAATAATCTGCAATTAATCCTTTTATTGACAGAAAATTCTTAGAATATTTATCTATTTGTAAAGGCTAACAATGTTTTTTATTAGCTTCAAAGGCTTTATGGGCTTGCAAACTTTTTTTTAATGAGAAATTCACATTGCAGTTTGAGCACAACAAAATATCCCAATAGATTGCAGAATGCTTGGTAAATATACAGGATTCCATTGCTGACATAGAGACCAGATGAACACAGTAGTCAATATCTTCTTTAATACTCTTTCCAAATATTAATTAAAAACTTTTTCCACAAGATAAGTTTTATGCCTTCCCAAGGCCAGAACAAAATTTGCACTTTAATGAAAAAAATATAAATGTTCTTACTTTTATAACTTTAATGAATCAAATAATATTAACATTTTGATTACTAAATGTCAGTATATGTATATTAAACTGAATATGCACATTCATTTGTATTTTTCAGTAAAGTGCAAATTTTGTTCTGGCCTTGGGAAGGCATAGGGGTTTTACGCCCAATTTATGTTAATTTCTGCTCGTTTTGAGTTTGACGTGGTTATTTATTGTAATTTCCGTTCGTTTTGGAATTCATTTATTTATCGATGCTGATTTGCGGTAGTTTCAGGCTTGGTAGATTATTTGATTTTATTTTTGATCATTTTTTGTTTAATGGAGTTCTTTACTTTTTGTGAAAAAATTATTTTGTGGAAAAAGTTTTTTTAATTAATTTCTGTTCGTTTTATATTGACATAGTCTTTTCAGGGAAAAAGAAAATAATACTTTAAATCTTTTTTTTTTTTAAGACTTCATAGTTTGGTCTGCTATTTGTATGCTGGAGAAAAATTTTCAGCAATTTTTAACAACATAGCCTACACCCTTTTAAAAATCTGGACACAAATAGTACGGTAGTTTTTAAAATAGTTTAAGACCTCTTTTAGCTCACCTGAAAAGGAAAACTTGATACCATTCGCAAAAAAGTCTGTTTTCTTTCTTTGATAGATTGGATACACTCACGCTATTTTGATTTGGTTAAATTTTAAGAGCAGAAGCAGCCCCAAAAGTTCGACCATAATAACCTCAGTCGTTCTTGGGATACTGCTGAGATGCCTTATTGGGAATTAGCATTATCACAGTGCCTTTTGATTTAGTCTTAAGGCAACATTTAGTTTTTAAACATAATGGGCAAATGGGAGGGTGGGTGTAGGAGTGGAAGGGGGATTAGTTGCCCTCCAATCACTTTCGACTATTAAAAGGGCATCAGCCCATTTCGAAGTTCACACGACAACTCCTTCGATACGAAGTGCCCTGGTCTAAACAACAACAACAACAAAAAATAATACATTATACCCACATCGATCTTTACAATAAAAATGTCAAGCCTTCCAATCACTTTCGACTATTAAAAAGGGCACTAGGCCTTTCGATTTTCCATCCAATGATCCCTTTTGGAAACAACAACGCTTTCTATAAAACCTTTATATGCCCCTAGGGCATAAATTAAAACACTTACCCTAAGGTCTGTTAGGGTGGTTGTCATCCTCTAAGACCGAATTTCCAGAACTTTCAACTACGTTAAACAAAATGGCTATCTCAAAATTTTGATTGGATGTGTTTGGGGAAATGGTGGGCGTGAACAGGGTGGTAGTTGCTCTCCAATCACTTTCAACTATTAAAAATGACCCTAGCCCTTTCAATTTACAATGAAATGAGCCCTTTTGAAGTTTCTACAACAAAACTTTCAATAAAAATCTTATATGCCCCCAGGGCATAACTTACAACCCTTGCCCTGAGTGCTGGAGGGGGGGGTCATTCTCAAAGACCGAATTTCCAGAACCTACTTACTACCATGAACAAAATGGGTATCTGAAAATTTTGATTGGATGTATTTGGAGGAGTGGTGGGCGTGAGAGGGGGGTTAGTTACCCTTCAATCACTTTCGACTATTACAAAGGGCACTAGCCTCTTTCTCAATTTCCAATTGAATGAGCCCCTTATGAAGTTTTACGACAACTCTATCTATAAAAACCTTATTTGCCCCCAGGGCAGAACTTACAACCTTTGCCCTTGGGGCTCTGGGGGGTTTGTCATCCTTAAATACATAATTTCCAGATCTTTCAACTACGATGAAAAAAATGGCTATCTCTAAGCTTTGATTGAATATTTCTGGCGAAACGGTGGGCGTTAGAGGGGGGTTAATTAATTTTCACTTACTACCGACTATCAAAAAGGGCAATTTCGTTATCTAAACAAATGAGCCCTTTATGAGGTTTCTATAGCAACTTTTTGTGTTAACCTAATTTGACCCCACGGCATATCTTGCCAATCTATCCCTCAAAGCTTTGATGATGCTATCATCCTTAAATACCTTATTTCCTAAACTTTCAACTACGTTGAACAAAATGGATATCTCATAATTTTAATTAGACGCGTTTGGGAAAATGGTGAGCGTGAGAGGGGCGTTAGTCGCTCTCCAATCACTTTCAACTGTTAAGAAACGCACTAGCCCTTTCAATTTACAATTGAATGAGCCCTTTTGAAGTTTCTATGCTTTCAATACAAACCTTATATGCCCCCAGGGCATAACTTACAGCCCTTGCCCTGAGGGCTGTGGGGGGGGGTCTTCCTTAAAGACGTAATTTCCAAAACTTTCAACTACGTTGAATAAAATGGCTATCTAAAATTTTCATTGGATGTGTTTGGAGAAAAGATGGGCGTGAGAGGGGGGTTAGTTGCCCTCAAATCACTTTTGACTATTAAAAAGTGCACTAGCCCTTTGAATTTCTAATCGAATGAGCCCTTTTTCAAGTTTCTATGACAAAGATTTCAATAAAATCCTTATATGCCCCCAGGGCATAACTTTGAACCGTTGTCCTGAAGACTTTGGGGGGAGTGTCCTGCTCAAATGTATAATTTCCTGAACATTGAACTGTGTGGAACAAATTGGATATCCCAAAATCTTTATTGGATGTGAAGGTTTTCGGGAAATGGTGGGCGTGGAAGGGGTGTTAGTTGCTTTCCAATCACTTTCGGCAATTAAAAAGGGCACTAGCCATTTCAATTTCCAATCGAATCAGCCCTTTTTCAGGTTTCTATGACAACGCGTTATATAAAAACCTTATATGTCCCCTGGGCATAATTTACAACCCTTTCCCTGAGGGCTGGGGGGGGGGGGGGGTTGTGATCCTCAAAGACCTAATTTCCAGAACTTAAAACTACGTTGAATAAAATGGTTATCTCAAAGTTTTGATTAGATGTGTTTGGGGAAAAGGTGGGCATGAGAGGCATGTTAGTTGCCCTCTAATCACTTTCGACTACTGAAAAGGGCACTAGCCCTTTGAATTTCCAATCGAATGAGCCTTCTTTGAAGTTTCTACGACAACGCCTTCTATAAAAAACTTTATATGCCCCCAGGGCATAACTTACAACTCTTGCCCTAAGGGCTGTGGGAGACTGTCCTAAAAAACATAATTTCTATCTGGAAATCAACTATGCTGAACAACATGGCTATCTCAAAATTTTGATTGGATGTGTTTGGAGTGTCCCCGTTCACTCGAAACACATCCAACGGGGACTCTCGTTCTCGAGTATCCCCGTTCTTTACTTCGGCAGCGCGATCGCGCTCCCTATGATTTATACACCAACTTTCTATATAAACCTTATATGCTTCCAGGGCATAACTTAAAACCCTTGCACTGAGGGCTCTGAGGGAGTTATCATCCTAAAAGACCTAATTTCCAGAACTTTCAACTACGTTGAACAAAATGGATATCTCAAAATCTTGAGTGGATGTGTTTGGGAAAATGGTGGGCGTGAGAGGAGCGTTAGTCGCTCTCCAATCACTTTTAACTATTAAAAAAGGCACTAACCCTTTCAATTTCCAATTGAAATGAACCCTTTTGAAGTTTCTACAACAACGCTTTCAATAAAAACTTTATATGCCCCAAGGGCATAACTTACAACCCTTGCCCTGGGGGCTTTGGGGGGAGGGGTTGTCATCCTTAAAGACCTAATTTCCAAAACTTTCAAATACCTTGAATAAAATGGCTATCTAAAAATTTTGACTGGATGTGTTTGGGGGAAAGGTGGGCGTGAGAGGGGGATTAGTTACCCTCAAATCACATTCGACAATTAAAAGAGTACTAGCCCTTTGAATTTCAAAATCGAATGAGCCCTTTTTTAAGAATCCTATGACAAAGATTTCAATAAAAACCTTATAATCCCTGCCCTGAGGGTTGTGGGGGAGTGTCCTCCTCAAAAATATATTTTATATCTGGAAATCAACTATGCTGAACAAAATGGCTATCTCAAAATTTTGATTGGATGTGTTTGGGGGAATGATGGGCGTAGGGTGGGGGGCTAGTTGCCCTCTAATCACTTTCGACTAATAAAAAGGGCACTAGCCCTTTGAATTTCCAATCAAATGAGCTTTTTTTGAAGTTTCTACGACAACGCCTTCTATAAAAACCTGATATGCCCCCAGGGCATAACTTAAAACCCTTGCCCTGAGGGTTGTGGGGGAGTGTCCTCCTCAAAAACATATTTCCTATCAGGAATTCAACTACGCTGAACAAAATGACTATCCCAAAATTTTGATTGGATGTGTCTGGGGGAATAGTGGGCGTCGGGTGGGGGGGGGGGAGGGGGCTAGTTGCCCTCCAATCACTTTCAACTATTAAAAATGCCACTAGCCCTTTGAATTTCTAATCGAATGAGCCTTTTTTGAAGTTTCTACGACAATACCCTCTATAAAAACCCTATATGCCCCCAGCGCCTAACTTAAACCCTTGCCTTGAGGGCTGTGGGGGAGTGTCCTCCTCAAAATCATATTTTCTATCTGGAAATCCACTACGCTGAACAAAATGACTATGTCAAAATTTTGATTGGATGTGTTTGGGGGAATGATGGGCGTGGGTGGGGGGGGGGGGCTGGTTGCTCTCCAATCACTTTTGAGCATTAAAAATGGCACTAGAACTCTCCGTTTCCAATCAAATGAGCCCCTTTTGAAGTTTCTACGACGACCCCTTCCATATGAAGTGCCCTGCACTAAAGGAAAAAAAATAATAAATAGTACATTGTGCCAACATTGTTTTTATATGTCCGCGGGTCGAAACCTAAACTCCTTCCTTGAATGTTGTGGGGGAATGTCCTCCTAAATGATATTTTTCTATATGGAAATCAACTATACTCTACAAAATGGGTATCTTAAAATTTTGATTGGATGTGTTTGGGGGAATGATGGGTGTGGGGGGGCTAGTTGCCCTCCAATCACTTTTGACTATAAAAAACAGATGTAGCCACTCCAATTTCCAATTGAATGAGCCCTTTTCGAAGTTTCTATGACAACTTCTTTGATACGAAGTGCCCTGCTCTAAAGGAATAAAATAATAAATAATACATTGTACCAACATTGTTCTTATATGTCCCCAGGGCATAACTTCAAACCATTGCCCTGAGGGTTGTGGGGGAGTGTCCTCCTCTTTACTTAGTCCCCGTTTCTTGTCTCGTTCTCAAGTGTCCCCGTTATTTACTTTGGCAACGCGATCGCGCTGCCTATGATTAAACAACAACTTTCTATATAAACCTTATATGCCCCCAGGGCATAACTTACAACCCTTGCACTGAGGGATCTGATGGGGTTATCATCCTAAAAGACCTAATTTCCAGAACTTTCAACTACGTTGAGCAAAATGGATATCTCAAAATTTTGATTGGATGTGTTTGGGAAAATGGTGGGCGTGAGAGGGGCGTTAGTCACTACCGAATCACTTTCAACTATTAAAAAAGTCACTAGCCCTTTCAATTTCCAATTGAATGAGCCCTTTTGAAGTTTCTACAACAACACTTTCAATAAAAACTTTACAACTCTTGCCCTGAGGGCTGTGAGGGGAGGGGTTGTCATCCTTAAAGACCCAATTTTTGAATACTTTCAACTACGTTGAATAAAATGGCTATCTAAAAATTTTTATTGGACGTGTTTGGGGAAAAGGTGGGCGTGAGAGCGGAGTTAGTTGCCCTCAAATCACTTTCAACTATTAACAGGGTACTAGCCCTTTGAATTTTAAAATCAAATGAGCCCTTTTCCAAGTTTCTACAACAAAGATTTCAATAAAAACCTTATATGCCCCCAGGGCATAAGTTATAATCCTTGCCCTGGGGGTTGTGGGGGAGTGTCCTCCTTAAAAATATATTTTCTATCTGGAAATCAACTATGCTGAACAAAATGGCTATCTCAAAATTTTGATTGGATGTGTTTGGGGGAATGATGGGCGTGTGGGAGGGGGGCTAGTTGCCCTCCAATCACTTTTGACTATTAAAAAGGGCACTAGAACTCTCAATTTCCAATTGAATGAGCCCCTTTTGAAGTTTCTACAACAACCCTTTCCATATGAAGTGCCCTGCACTAAAGGCAAAAATAATAAATAGTACATTGTGCCAACATTGTTCTTATATGCCCTCAGGGCATAACTTAAAACCCTTGCCCCAAGGGTTGGGGGGGAGTTTCCTCCTCCAAAACATATTTTCTATGTGGAAATCAACTACGCTGAACAAAATGGCTATCTCAAAATTTTGATTGGATGTGTTTGGGGGAATGATGGGTGTGTGGGGGGGGGGCTAGTTGCCCTCTGATCACTTTTGACTATTGAAAAGGGCACTAGCCACTACAATTTCTAATCAAATGAGCCCTTTTCGAAGTTTCTGCAACAACTCCTTTGATACAAAGTGCCCGGGTATGGAGAAAAAAAAACACATGTGCCCACATTGTTCTTTACTTAGGCAGTGCTAGCGCTCTGCCTATGATAATGTCAGAGCCTGAAATTAGTTAAGGAACCTCACCCAACAGCTGTAATGTAATTTCAAGACAAGATTCACTGACCAAAGTTGAACCCCAAGAAATTCTGGAACTATGTATCTAGCAGAGAGCACAACCAAAAATCCATGAAATGCTTAATAACAGCTGCTGGTAATGAATTCACAGGCACCCAAAGTATAGCTGATCTTCACTAATGAACCTGATAATGTTCCCACCCCTAACCTAAAGCAAAACATCCAGAAGCAAATGAGTTGTATTACAGTTACTGTATCTATGTAAAAAAAAAAAAGTCTCAAAAGTCTCAAAACCAACAAGACTGCTGGTCCTGACAACATTCATCCCTGTCTGATAAGAGAAGCTGCTTGTGAAATTGCCCTTTCACTGGCTATAATTTTTCAACATTCCCTTGATCATAAGGAAGTCCCCTCCCAATGGAAACTAACCTGTATCATACCTATATTTAAAAAGGGGGATAGATCCAAAGCAGTCAATGGGGTAAAGTCCCCACTCCCAACCTAAAGCACAACATTCAGATGCAAATCAACAGGCAGCACAGCTTTCTCCGAGGAAAATTGGTAGAAACTAATCTTCAAGATACTTATTAGCAGGTTACCCAGTTACTGGACAAGGCCTTCCTGTTTATTTGATTCTTTTATACCAAGACAAAGTGTTTGACAAGGTCCCATGTAATTGGCTTGGTTCTAAGCTAACAGCAGCAGGATCAACCAAGAATTGGTATATTGATTATTGGACTTCCTGGCTAGTAGATCTCAGACTGTACAATTCTTCACAACAGATGGCAAATCACCAATTGCTTAACCCTTTATGCTGTTTACTCAAAACTATATATCTGACAAATCATTAATACAATCTGACCTTGATTTCATACAGGCATGGGCAGACAGGTGGCTTCTCTTTTTTAATATATCAAAATGTGTCACCATTTATTTTGGTCACAATAATCCTCAACACCAATATACTATGAGTGATAACCAGACATCATCCCCCATTCCTCTCCCAATTGCACCAGTGGTAAAGACCTGGGAGTTACCATAGATAATGTTTTAAAGTTCCACAAATACTCTGCACAAACTGTCTGCAGAGCAGATTTGAGCCTTGAAGTTATCAAAGAAGAACAATTGCTTGCCAATCATGTGGAATTTTCTTGAAGCTGTATAAGACAATTGTGAGAAACCAAATAGTGAAAAGCTATCTACCCTAAAAATCCCATCTTTGACTTTCCAATGCAGGCACAGCAACATGCTATTGGCATTTAAGCATTTTGTACCAGCCCCAAAATAAGCTCTTTACTCAGTTACCTAAAGAAAGACAAACACAAGGTCACTCTAAAAAGCTTCATAAGCCCAGAGTTAACTGTAGAATTTGACAAGGCTTTTTTGGCCAAAGGGCCATCAATGATTGAAACTGGTTAAGTGAGGATACCATGTCTTTAACATCAGCCAAAGTTTTCAAAAGAAGACTAAAAAAAAGGGAGGCCGAAGTTTAAGATACAACTGTAGCTGTCCATTATCTGAGTCTCATAAATAGTGATTTATATATACATACATATATATATATATAGTACCAGGAGCCTGGCAGCTTTACTGCTGGGCCCCAGCACTCAGCATGACGCAGGCTTCTATATACGGATTCTCATTGTTGCTTGTCTTCTAACTGCAGATAATTTGTTGTCTTTTCATACTGCAGGCTTTTCAGATATTTGATTGTTAAAGCTAATTTGATTTCAAACAACAATATCTACTAAGCTCCAAACTTTTTTGGTTTTCTTTCTTAAGATTTTTGAATTGTTGTTATCCCTTGTTAAAATATATACAAATATTTTTGTAATTACCAGTTTTTTCTGTTTACACAATTTAATGTCTTTCAATACTGTTTGTTTTCAAAGAAATTTGATTAGTGAAGCAAGTTTATTCAAAGATATTTGATTAATATCTTTTTTTCAAAGATATTTGAAAAACAATATTTGATTATTGCAGCATGTCTGATTTATCTATTCAAAGATATTTGATTATTACAGCATGTCCGATTTCTAGCAACGATTTCTACTAAGCTTCAAACTTTTGGTTTTATTTTTTGAGGTTTTTGAATTGTTGTAATCCCTTGTTAAAATATAAGCAAATATTTTGCAATTACTCATTTTTTGTTCTATATACAATTAAATGTTTTTTCATACTGCAGTCTATTCAAAGATATTTGATTATTAAAGCAAGTCCAATTTCTACTAAGCTTCAAACTTTCAATTACAATTTTTAAGGTTTTGAATTGTTGTATTCCCTTGTTCAAATATATACAAATATTTTTGCAATTACCAGTTTTTTTTGCTCTTTAAGCAATTAAGTTTCTTTTCTTGCTGATGTCTATTCAAAGATATTGGATATATGCATGCAATCAGCACACAACAGGCTTCTATATATGCATTATTATTGCTGCTTGTCTTCTCACTGCTGACAATTTGTTGTCTTTTCATACTCCTGTCTTTTCAAAGATATTTAATTATTAAAGCAAGACCAATTTGTAACAACAGTTTCTACTAAGCTTCAAAATTTTGGTTTTATTTTTTAAGGTTTTTGAATTGTTGCAATGCCTTGTTAAAATACATACAAATATTTTCCCAATTACCAGTTTTTTGTTCTTTAGGCAATTTAATGTCTTTTCATATTGTGTCTATTCAAAGATATTTAATTATTACAGTTTGTCTGTTTCCAAAATTAAGGTTTTTAACACATTTTCCCAGACTTCTCACCTATCTAGATGTTTTCTTATGTGAGAATATCCCAAGATACTAATTTTCCAGAAATATATGGAGCTGTTTTGAGAACTTAAATATATAATTATTACTCACATATGACAATATTTGGGGGCACCCACCTGCCCAGAGTCTTGGGCAAGTGAACCAAAAATTTGAAAATTTGAGAAAAATTCAAATTTTTTTCAGAATGTGGGGCTGAGCTTAGGCAACAAATAAGTACTATTTGAAAGATAAAGATGGCTTTAAACAATTGTTTGCCTGTTATTTCAAGCAAATTTATGGTCCTATGTCAATTCTGAATTATTGGTCAACCTTCTTAAGACCATAGGCGGGTGTGCTATATATATATATATATATATATATATATATATATATATATATATATATATATATATATATATATATATATATATATATATATATATATATATATATATATATATATATATATATAAAGGACTTGTGCTAGGATGCTGCTCATCACATCACAACCAGCATACCCTATCAGAAATTGAAGTTGTGCAGTGATGTCTACTCTAAACCACAGAAGAATAGTCTCTTTGATCATGCCTATCTTTGGTCACCATTAACAGGGGGGCTTGTATTGAATCCATCTTAGTACTTTCCTAGTCAGAAGGCATGTCACTGGGCTGTAAACACATTCAAAATCCTCTATTTAAAATTTTATATAAAGTGCTTAAATAGTTACCATTGATTAGTATATTCAAATAGAGCACAAAAAAGGAATAAAAAATAATTTTCACCTTGTCCTTATGTCAGTTATAGAATTGCATGAGTATTGAAAAAGAAATATAGCCTATTAACTAGGGCTAGGTTGCAAATTAATAAAAGAATAATCAAGAATTTACCAAGGCTGCTTTCCATTAGTCACAGATAGAAAGCTAGAAAAAATCCAGTATACAAAGGGATACCACCAGATGGCTAATTTGACAGTGTATATATATACAAATCTTTGAATTAGCCAACAGACCAAACAGTATTTTAAGCCTAAGAGTCCAGCTGGACATAGAGAAACATATTAAGAAAAAAATTCCTGCTACATAGCCTAATATGCAGAATAATCCTAGTTGACACATTTTGCAGGGGGAGGTTATCTTCACTTCTTTCCTTGTTTTTCAAAGAAATTCATGGATTTTCTAGAACCTATATATTCACAGTATATATACCCCCACCCCCCTAATGTGCAAATATATACCTAGAATTGCATCCTCAGTCTAAATATAAAATCCATTTGCATCACAAATGACATTTACTCCCATTATAGCCATGTGGTGGATGTCCGTATACAAATATTGTCCTTTATATTAGGCTGGGCCTAGCAAATTAACATAGCATACCAATGACAATAATAGGCTTAGTTTTCAAAATAATGATGACTTTTGTTCAGACCTCTTAAGATCTGTGACCAAACTAAAAGTTCAACTTGTTTTTGATGAGGATTGTTGATTATAGGGTTTTTTCCGCCGTCCAACAGAAAACTGTTAGCTAACAGTTTTCCCAACAATCATTTTTCCGCCGTCCAACTAAAAATTGTTAGCTAACATTGTTAGAGGATTTCTCTAACAAATCGAATGCTTGTTGAAGGAAATTGTTGGGGAATTTAAAGCAAAATATTCAAAAATAAGCAAGATGGGTACTTTTTATGCTTACAAAATCGAGAACTGCTTCTATTTCTTATTTTTTTTTCCTTTCCCCTTTTAGTTTATTAGAAATATCTTTTCTGGTAATCTCATTGAAAAAAAATCAACTCTTTCGTTGAAAAAATAGAAAAACAGCAAAATGGCCACGTAGTCATAGTAATTTAATACAATTAAAAATCAAACGATTTCTCTAATGCAATCAGATTATATTTTTTACTTGGTTGATCCACTTCCTCCATTCATGGGATAATTTAGGTAAATGCACTAAACAGTTACTGTAGGAAATCTTAAGCACTGGCGTTTTAACTTTTACCTAAATTCAATGTACTTTGCCAATAATAAAATGTTTAGTGCCTTTGTTTTATTTGCTGGCATTAATAGTTGTATTTTTTTTTTATAATATTTGAACGCTTTGAAATATTCTATTAATTGAATTTCAAAGCTTTTGTGTTAATTGGGTTTTATCAAGCTGAGGTAAACTCACAGCAACACTATCTTGGTCAGAATTTTTCTTTGAATTTCCTGCCCAATATCATGTTTCTGCGAATTGTGAGCTAACTATTTCTGTTAGCTAACAATTCTGTTTCCGCCGTCCAAACAAATTTTTGTTAGCTAACATTGTTAGCTAACAATTGGATGGCGGAAAAACCCCTTATATCTCCTCTCTTGTTCGGGAATCGCAGTATGACAAACTTGTCTTGAGACTTTCTAGCATGAGTACAAGTTGAAATTTTGTTTTTAAGACGTGAAATCCCGAAATAGATTTTTAGCTTTTAAAGTGAGCGGTCAAAATATAGGAAGGAAGCAACAGAAAATCGCGCATAATTCAAAATACTTATTTTATGATTATCCCTTGGTTCACACAGATCCGGTTTTTTTTCTCACGCAAAACGGCTCACGCATAACGGATGCAGCAATAACGCAGAACTGTCCATATCAAATCGGTCCGGTGTACCCGTTTTAACGCAAATATGGGATTGAGCAAAAAGCAGAAAAAAACTATTAGCTCTATATTTACTCAAGAAGAGAAGTTAAGTCTTACTTTTTGGATTTTTTTTTAATTTTAACATTGCTTATAAAATCTCATGTTAATGTTGCAGAATTTTTACGCCAACTGTATAGGGTGCAGAGACAGTAATTTTTAGCGAAAATATATAAAATAAACCACTCACTTTTTACTTATTCTGGTTCTGTTGGGCTGTACCTCTGCACACTATACTGCAGGAGCAGGTAACGTGCATCTTAGCCAATCTCACAATTCTCTTTCAAAGTGGGTCTACCCAATTTTTTTTTTTTTTTTGTGGGGATGGAATCATTTTTATGCTACTCCATGTTCAAAAACTACATTTTAAGTATTATTTTCCGGCACTCTTAAAGAGAGGAATGTTATCTGAAGGTAGTCATACTTTCTACCTGTCTATACTTCAGCTTAGAATTTTGATCTTTATTTATTTTTTTTTTTTTATTTGTGATTATTTATTGACAACAAACACACACATTTGTCAACAATATCAAAATGACAAATGAACATAAAAAATGGCAAAACCTACAGCTAGCTCACCATTGAATCTTGTTTTTCCACAAACTTAAGAAAAAAGATAATTATTACTCAAACTATTAAAATAAAATCTGTTAGTTTCCACATTTTTCCTCAGGTTTCATGGTTAGTTCAACAATCTCAATTTGATGTTACTTTAATGTAGCGTATTTTCTACCTGTATATACTTAAGCTTATAATTTTGATATTGATTTTTTTTTTTTTTGAATTTGTGATTTTTTATGGAAAACAAAAAAGAAATTGCCAAAAATTTCAAAAATTACAAATAAACATAAGAAATGGCAAAACTCACAGCTAGCTCACCATTGAATCTTGTTTTGCCTCTAACTTATGAAAGAAGATCAGTATTACTTAAACTGCTAAAATAAAATCTGATAGTTTCCACACTTTTCCTCAGGTTCCATGGTTAGTTCAACAATCTCAATTTGATGTTACCTGAAGGTAGTCATACTTTCTACCTGTGTATACTTCAGCTTAGAATTTTGATCTTGATTTTTTTTTTTTTTAATTTTTGCTTTTTTATTGACAACAAACACACATTTGCCAAAAATATCAAAAATGACAAATAAATATAAAATGGCAAAATTCACTGCTAGTTCACCATTAAATCTTGTTTTGCCTCAAACTTATGAAAGAAGATCATTATTGCTTAAACTGCTAAAATACAATCTGATAGTTTCCACACTTTTCTTCAGGCTTCATGGTTAGTTCAACTATCTCAATATATTGATATCAAATTTGTCTTCAAATAAAATAAATTGATTTAAACTTGACTTTTTTCATTTTTATTTTTTGATTGACTTTCCATCTAACCAAATAAAAATTCAACAAGTATTGAAGGCTGCTTGATAAACAAATTAGTTGTAGTGACTGGTACCACCAGCATACCCTCTGTTGTTAAAGCCATTGTCTACCCCTTCTCCACCGCAAATTCGGTTGAACAGTGAATTTAGTATACAAAATTAAAATTGAATTGAATATCAATCTAGCAAAACCAATTTCAGAACCGTCCAATCAAAGTCACTGTTGTGCTTATGGAGTATTTAAAGATTTTGACTAGACCTTCTTTTTCAGGCATCTTTTATTGATCGAAGATTGTGGGTCCGTGACATTTTACGAAATAAAAATACTTCAGGAAGTTTAGCAAATCTACTGGCACTGCTAGAAAAAAAAGACCAAGAATGGTACTTTCAGTATATGAGGATGTCACCTTGCCAATTTCAAGAAATCCTGACCTTAATTTATGATAGAATTCAAAAGCAACATACGAATTGGAGAGAACCCATCTTACCTCATGTTAGACAGGTGATTAAACTAAGACACTTGCCAACAGGCTAGTCAAAAATATATTTGTCTTATCAATACTTAGTAGACCGTTCGACCGTCACAAACATAATAGCTGAGACTACAGAAGCTATTTGAGACGTTTTAAAGGATAAATACATGAAGGCACCTACACAAGAAGATTTTCAAACTGCTGCCAAAAAATTTGAGAGTCACTGGAATTTCCCAAACTGTATTGGTGCGATAGACGGCAAGCATATTAGAATTCGATGCCCCAAGAATAGTAGCTCTCAGTACTACAACTACAAAAAGTTCTACAGCATCGTTCTCATGGCTGTCGTGGATGCGGACTATAAATTTATGCTAATAGATGTTGGATCAGAAGGCAGCTCAGGAGATTCTGGTGTATTTACAAGATCAACTTTTGGAAGGTCAATTATAAATGAGACAATTGACACAGCACATCCACAACCAATTGCCAATGGCATGGTGATATCATATGTTTTTGTAGCTGGCGAGACTTTTCCTCTCAGAAAAAAAAATTATGATACCCTATCCTGGTGGATTAAGCATAGCAGACAGGCAGAAGAGAGTTTACAACTATAGGTTATCCAGGGCAAGACTTGTGGTAGAAAATGCCTTTGGTATTCTGGCTGCCAGATGGCAGATTTTTAATGCAGCAATTGACAACAAACTCAAAACAGTTACTCAATTATAAAGACATTCTGTTGTTAGGACAATTTTTTAATAGCAAGAGGCTCAGATTATTGTACCAGAATTTTGGACGACACTACAAGCAGTAATGGAAGCATAATTGATGGGACGTTAAGGCATGCAGTACAATCTACCTGGGGGCAAACACTCAACCCCCAGGGTTCAAACAATTCTAGCAGTGCAGTAATTGTTATTCGCAATAATTTTTTTAAATTTTTTTATTCAAATGAAGGTGCTTTACCTTTGCAAAACGAGTATTTATTCCAATAGAGTAACAGCTTTTCTTGTCTTTTGCCTGAACTATCTAATTTAAGAAAGTTTTTATAAGAAAGCTCTAACAAAAATTGAAAAGAAATAACGTTTTGAAATTTCATGGAATAAATTTCTAACTTTCGTCTCTCATTTGGCCGCTGGATACTAAATAAACCAATTGCTGAATCTTATGTTTGAGGAAAGTTTTAGTGGCCAGATTAAGCCTCTCCAGATCATTAACAAGACTTGTGCAAAATGCCTTGTTGCAATCAATATCTTCTCTGATTGCATTTATCAGTTCCTCCTCAAGCAGTGAAGTTTTATTGGATACTTTCCCTTTTTTTGAAGGAGGCTGTGAAGGCTCAGGACTTGATGCTGGTATTCGTACACGAGCTTGGAGGTCCAGTTGAGATTGGGGTTGAAGTTGAAGGCGAATTTGGTAAGTTGAAGTTCCCGATGAATCATCGAAACCAGCCAGGACGATTTCTTCGATCACATCTTGTGTTTCTATTTCAACCTAAATTATGTAAAAAATGTAAATTATATAATACATTTTGTAAGAGGCTTGCGCCAATATTTTTAAATTTAATAATAATTATTATTATTATTATTCAAAAGTTTGATCTACCAAGGGATATTTCAGTATTTCATGAGAGCTATATCAACAAAATTTTCAAACAGTTCATGGTAACAAACTGTAAGTAAGGAGTGACCCGGCTCAACGGTAACCAAAACTGTAGAAAACGGAATTTTGATACCAATAGATACATCAAAAGAATCAGATTTTAATGCTGATTTAAAATATATAAGTTTCATCAACTTTAGTCATACCTGCCAAAAGTTACGCACCTGATGAAACTTGGCTGATTTTCAGAAAAAGGGGGAAAGACCCCCTAAAAGTTATAGAACATTAATAAAAATCACACCATCATATTCAGCGTATCAGAGAACCCTACTACGGAGGTTTTAAGCTCCTATCTAAAAAAATGTGGAATTATGCATTATTTGCCAGAAGAAAGATCATGGATGCATGTTTTTTTGTTTGTATTTTTTCCCAGGGGTGATCGTATCGACCCAGTGGTTCTAGAATATTGTGGGATGGCTCATTTGAACGGAAATTTAAAGCCCTAGGGCCCTTCTTAAGTTACCAAAAAAATGGATGGCAACTCAGCCCAATTTTCGTGCTCATTTTTTTCCCAAAGTCACCCGATCAAAATTTGGAGATAGCCGTTTTGTTCAGCATGGTCGAAAATATGATAACTATGTCTTTTAGGATGACTTAATCCCCCGAAGTCCCCGGGGGAGGGCTGAAAGTTATGAACTTTACCCAATGTTAACATATAGCTCTTGCCAAGACAAGACGTGATGTGAATTGCCTGCTTAGATAAACCGGTTTAAATCGGACTATGAGTGTTGCAAGCGATAATGACAGGTATGTTTATTCGCCTGTTTTGAACTTTATCCAAGTGAATTTCGAAGCGGGAATTGACGACGATATTATTGTGAGTCATGCGGTTGATTTTTTCGAGAATTCGGCCGTTTCAATTGCAAAGATTGAACTTTATTCAGCTACAGTTCCAGATGACTGTTGTCCTAAGCGCGTTGGCAATAAAGCAATTACAAACAATATCAGAGATATGATTGATTTAATCCGGAAATGTGATTCTGAGAACATAACTATTCCTATTTATGTGATCCGATTTCCAACCGAAGTTCCTACCATACCGGCTGTAGCATATTCACGCTTAGCTACCAAGATTAATAATATTGGCCGAACTCTAGAAGTTATTGATTCTAAGCTCACAAATTATGATATGAATTTCCCGGCATTACCTATTGTCCCCGCGACTGATAATCTAGCCACAGTTGTTATCTCGAATGTGCCTATGGTTTTGAATAACCCAGCAAAACGTAGAGAGGTAATTGACAAGATCTCCGGTCATGAGGCAATTAGCAGCATACGGTCGTCTAACGATAAACTTGTTGTAAGAATTGATAATGTGGCCGTGAATGATTTTTGCAAGGCTGTGCCCTCAGTTTTAGCGAACTCTAAAGCCAAACTTATCGAAAAGAAATATTTTGGTCTATTAAAGGGCATAGGCACTGATTACGATATCTCTCGCCTTACTGAATACCCTGGAGTCTCTGACGTAACAAGGCTTGGAACTTCCCATGCACTCAGAATTTCGTTTGTAGATGTTGCAACTAAGATCAATGCCATTAAAAATGGATTGAAAGTTGATGACGAATTTTTGCGCGTTTTTGAGTATTTTCAAATCCTGCGTTGTTGCCATTGATGCCGTTCTCCTGACCACGTAGTTGCCAATTGCAGAAGCCCAGTCGTGAAATGCTCCCGATGCTCTAATCCCCACGAATCATCAAAGGACTCTCCCTGTCAGTTGTCCCCTAAATGTGCTAACTGTGGTGGAGACCATGTGTCATATAGTTTGCGATGTCCCAAGTTGCGTGCTATTGCTACCAAAGGTATTGCTAAATGATATCTTTGCCTATCTCTATTTGTTCTTTTAATATTAATGGGACCAAAGATAAGGACATTTGTATTGATAATCTTCTTGATACATTTGATGTAGTCCTTTTTCAAGAACATTTATTGCCGGCTGTGAGCGTAAATTTCCTTCGATGTAGCCCCGGTCACATTGTTTTTTCTACAAATGCCCGAAGAACTCGTGGTCGTCCCTCCAGTGGGTTGGCTTGCGTGCTGAATCGGAAACTCTCTTCCCTTTCCCCACAGTGTTACGGATCTGATGATATTTATTTAGCCGTCAGGATTGGTGATCTTGCACTAGTCAATGTTTATTTGCCGCATAATAAGAATAATCTTGCGTCATTCACCCATTTTTTTAAAGCGTGCAAAAAACTGAAAAATTTGGTATCGGGTATTGAGAAACTTGGTTATGATTGGCTACTAATGGGTGACATGAACTGTGATATGACAATGTCCTCCCCCCGATCCGATTCACTGCTAGAGTGCCTCCCCCTTGGTTTCCGGATTCTGACAAAAGATCTTCCATTTACTTACATACATGCCAGCGGCTCCCGGTCTAATCTTGACCACTGTGTATGCTCTGCTGGTGTTACAACTTCAACTGTCCATGTTGATGAAGATGAAAGAGATTTTGATCACATACCCATATCTCTGTGTGTGTCAGTCACATCTAAACTAGTAATAAATGCTCCCCAATCCGTAGAAAAAAAGTGGTTTCAACGGCGAAATTGGAATCGTTGTGATTAGCCTTTATTTGTGGCCACGTTTGCAAGCCTGCTGAGTACCATTAATGTGCCTTATAACCTCCTCTTTTGTGGAGTTAGCTCACCTAGTGCTCGTTTGCAATTGAATACGTATTATCATCAAATCATTTTATGTTTGAAAAAAAACTGAACAAGTAGCTGTCCCAATTGAACGTATTCGGTCCAACACGTGAAAGTTTGTTTGGAATTATGACCCTCTTTTGAAAAAAGTGAAAAATCAGGCCAAGCTATGGTTACGTATTTGGATTGCTTGTGGGCGTCCCTCTCGTGGTACTGTTTTTTGATATTAAACGTAAAACGAAAACGGCTTATAAAAGACAACTGCGGTCCGTTCGTGAAGCTGGAGTTAATTTTCCAAATAGTTCGAAAGAGTGGAAGTTTGTGACGAATTCTTCTAAGTTTACTGATTATAAGAGTGATAATATTCCGCAATCAGCTTGGATCCAACATTATTCTAATATTTTTTCCCGTGTTAATTTCGCTGTTCATAGCCGATATTCCCAACTCCTTGCTAAGTGCCTTCCCGGAAAAATGCAACAAAAGCACGTCCTTCCTGTGTCAGCTGATATAATTACTGAATCGATCAGGCGACTGAAGTCTCAGTCTATTGATATTGATGGTATAAGCGTTTTTCATTTACGGAAAGATTCTCGGGAACTAGTAAAACA
This sequence comes from Artemia sp. Qi Xiang Cuo, assembly GCF_049724085.1. Taxonomy (NCBI): domain Eukaryota; kingdom Metazoa; phylum Arthropoda; class Branchiopoda; order Anostraca; family Artemiidae; genus Artemia; species Artemia sp. Qi Xiang Cuo. The sequence continues at coordinate 24,637,366 of NC_142795.1, forward strand.
TTTGCAGCTACTTTTTCAAATGTGTCTTTGTTGTTCTTGAGTGCCTGATAGTTTCCTATGTGGTACTGTTACCTCAATTGTAAAGAGAGGAAAAGACGTAAATAAATGTGATTCTTATAGGCCTATTACTGTCGCCTGCAATATTAGCAAACTTTTTGAATATGTGCTTCTTCCTTATATTATTGATTTTGTGAATTATGATGCTAATCAGTTTGGATTTAGAAAGGGGATTTCTTGTCATTATGCACATCGGGTGCTTGCTCTCCTTTTTAAGGATGCACAAACGAAAGGTCAATCATTACACATATGTGCTTTAGACATATCTAATGCTTTCGACAGTGTTGTGCACCCTCAGGCTTTTTATTCTTTACATCAGCTTGGTATAAACCCATCGATTATTTCTCTGCTACGTTTTTGGTATTCGAATTCATATGTTAGATTGAAATCGAATGGATGTGTTTTTGGAAATATTACTGTTAAAAGCGGGGTTAGGCAAGGAGGAGTTCTTTCGCCTTATATTTTTAATGCTTGTATTTCGAGTATGATTAATAAGATTCCCTCCAGTTGTTTTTTTTGTTTTTCGGAAGTGTCTTATTTAGCATATGCTGATGACTTCCTCCTGATTAGTCGTTCCAAAATGAGGCTTGAATGGAATGTTAGCATTGTGGGATCTATGCTTAGTGAAATAGGCCTATCATTAAATACTTTGAAATGTGAATATTCACTTTTTAACGCTGTTAATCCCCCTGCTACTCCCCTTGCATGCAATACCTTTACGGTACCTAGGGTCCCTGTTATTAAATGGCTTGGTATTTTCATTTGTGAATCCGTAGGAAGTATCCGACGTAAATTTATTTGTGATTCGAAGGATAAGCTTAAAGCTGGTTATGGCAAAATTGTTGCAAACCGTGGACGTTTTAATAGGCATGGTCTTGCTAAACTCTACTGTAGTTTCTGTGACCATGCGATTTTATCCGCTTCTGGGCTGTATCCGCTTTTTACTAAGCATGATCTGAAACAAATGAAGGTTAATTATTTTAGATATTGTAAGTTCATATTATATTTGCCACTTGCTGTGCGCAATAGGCGCCTTGTTGGTCGTTATGGTGCAACAGAAATTCTGTCCTCGCTTGAAACGGTGCAAGCGAAGATCAGTCAGGATGCTAGTATTCGGTTGGGCCCACATCACAGTCTTATCCGTTTTTTTTATTAGTGATTATATTTGTGGTTAGATTGTCGCTGTTCTTTTTCTTTTTTGTGTTTGTATTACTCCACTATTTTACATTTATTGTACAGTGGGTTATAAATAAAATAAAATAAATAAATAAATAATATAGTATTGATTATTGGGAAGTATACAGACGTTTTCAGAGGGGATTTTTTGTGGTAGTAGGGGTGGGGGGTGGTTCGGGGGTTATGTGGGAGGATCTTACCCTGAAGGAAGTTTTCATGGGAGAAGGGACATTGCTATGAAGGGGGCGCCAGATTTCCCAGCATTATTTAAATAAAGATCAGAAATTATACATAAAAAAAACAAGTATTTTAACTGAAAGTAAGGAGCAACATCAAAACTTAAAACGACAGAAAACATTACGTATATGATTGGGTTCATTCCCTAGTCAATACCTCGCTCTTTAAGCCAAAGATTATTTAGTACTTTCATAAGAGCTATTTATTCTAATTAACGGCATTTGTGATTAATGGGTCATTTTTAAAGAATTGGAACAAAATATTTGACTAAGTATACTAAAATATTGCCCCGTCAATCAGCAATATGAGGTACTTACATTTAGTACTTCTGCAAAATTTGACTGTGTCTGTCTATCTGCCATGTGATCTTCGAGGAACAGAAGGCTCTGAAACCACTTCCAAGGCTTCTTGTCTCTTCCTCCCTGAGACCCACTCTTTTTGACTGTTTTTGACAGTCTTCAACTGAAAGAATACTGGATGAGAATTTGATTTGTATAATCTTTTCATAAAATTTGTTTTTAGAAGACATGTGAAACTTATCAATATCACAAAACTAGGAAAATGTAGTTTATCCCAACTAGGGGTCATTTAATAAAATGATGAAATTATTTGAGTCATGTTGAACTTTTTGTTGAAGTCTTCTAAATTTAAATAAAACAGTTATTAAAAAACAATTTGCCCCTCACGTTAGTTTAATAGATTCAATCTTCTACATCATTTTTGCATCATCAAATTTTATTCTGCAATTGGATGAGAAATCCCTACTATATGTCACTAGGGAAACTCTGCTTGTAAGCCTTACCCAGTCATTTTCTTTGTGATTTGCTCACTAACTAGATGATGAAAATGTTCTATGAGGTAAAATATAATTTACATTTCAGCAAATAAGTGGCCAATAACATAGATCTGATCAAGAGAGAATACTCAGCGTGAATATAGAAGCCTGGAACCTAGGTGTGACTGCAACTTAACACAGGTCTTTGTGTGGATGCCAAGTACAAGAAGAAAAAATTAATATATACGAATTAATCCAAAAGACCTTAAAATAGATAGTTTGGCATGGGTACCAAAACAGATTCACTACTCCTCTTTTATGAGAGGGTTGGGCTCTGTTGTTTAGGATTATATCCTTATTTATTAAAAAAAAACATAAGCTAATGTGCTCAAAAGGACCTAAAGCTTTTGTTGGCTATGAGATGCTACTTCAATCATTGATACAGGGACAGATTAGGCACCCCTGCAGTATATGGTGTAGATTTATCACAATACAAATGGAATTTGATCTAAAAGGTAGCAAATTACTTTATGTTTACTCTCCTGCAACCACTGCATGGTGACAAGGAACAATGAAAAATTGATCAATTTGGAATATAGGACCAAAATAAAATAGATAAGAAATACATATACTGTTCAATTGAAAAGTTAATCTTCTGTCCAAATGCAATAGTCAATTCTTCTGAATATTCATTGCTCTGATTCTATAAATCAAAATTTTCAAGGACACAAACCTGTAGTAGAGCTGCCCACTGTAAACAAAACCAATTTTTTTACTCTATGTGAGTCATCCAATTGAGCTGCAAAGTCGTACAAATACTGTACAGTAGTAGCAGAATATAAACAAATCACGTCTCATGGTATACCCTGGTTCTATTGGCCAACACACCTGTACCCTCTGGCACATGGGCAGCTCTATAGCAAGTTTACCAAGGAGCCTACACCACAAACGTCAAGTGAGCAAAAAACTTAACTGGAGCTGAGTTTTTTTTAATTCAAGAATCTGTAAAGATAAAGTTGCAGACTAGTTCCCCCTGACGAAAACAACTGATTTTTAACTGTAAATTATTCAGTCCATTGGGCTTTAAAGTTACATAGATACTTTTCAGTAGAAGCAGAATACACATGACTCACTTTTTACTGTTTATCCTAGTTGTGTTGGAGGGTCTCTGCACCCTCCCACTAGAAGGGGAACAGTAAAGGTTCAGATTAGCTACCATTGATAAAAACAACCTATTTCTTACTATATATTATCAGTCAATATATACGAAATCATATAATTGAGTTAGGACTAAAGTGAATACACCATTCGATGCCTTTTTTTATGCTGATTACGAATATAATAAGCCCCCCCTCCCCCCCTATATATGCCAATTCAGGGTTAGATTAGGTTGGGTTAGGTTAGGTATAGCCTATATAGGGGGGGGGGGCTGAAATTAATTTCCAATACAAATGCTTATTATATTAATAATCAGCATAAAAAAAGGCATCGAATGGTGTATTCACTTTAGTCCTAACTCAATAATATGATTTCGTATATATTGACCATATTATCCAGTAAAATAGGCTGTGAAGCTGCACAGATACTGTCCAGTAGATGCACAACATAAATAAATTGATAAAGGTGCAGAATGGCTACCCCTGTAGTGTAGGGTGCAGAGGCTCTACCAATAGAATCAGGATATACAGTAGGAACTGATTTGTTTAAATTGTGCTTATACTGGACAATATCATTGCAAGTTTACAGGCCAATTGTCTGAATAGCATACAGTAGGAAATAGGTTGTTTTCATTAAGGGTAGCTAATCTGCACATTTACCAACAAATCAGTTCCTATTGTATAGGCTTGTTATATTGGTAGAGCCTCTGTATCCTACGCTACAGGGTTGCCTAATCTGCACCTTTACTGGGTGAAATAATCTGCACTACTTCACCAAAAAGTCTAACTAGGCTAGACTTGCCTCGTAGAATTTTCTTTTTTACGTTTTCGACCATCTTCCTCAGCTACTTTTCTCCAAGCTTTAGTCAACAAATGACGCTTACAGTGGTCAGGATGCTTTTTATCATAGATAATTGGCTTGCAACAGCTAAGATAAGTTTCTCAGTGAATTCCATCTTTGAAACTTTGCTGTTTGCGTTTTGCCGGATCAGTTTAATTATTTTAATGCATGCGTCAAGCCGTCATAACACAGAAATGGGCATTAGACAACGCATGGAACTTGACGGGTCGCGGAAAAATGCGCATTTTTGCGTAAAATTGCATCTGTGTGAACCAAGGGTATGAATATTCTTTTTAATTCATTTAGAAATAATTTCGTTAAATTATCGTTTAGGAAAAAATTATTTTCGTCATTATAGTGGATCACTCGGGCGTTTTAGTTTAACTCGCACTGATATTCATCCTTGAAAGTCTCAGCAATGTTGAATTTATTAGCTTTATTAAAGAAAACTTCAAAATGAATTTTATTTTCAGTAAATCGCAAATGACTTCCTAGTCTTTAGCAGGGACAGAGATCCCCGTTTATCTCAAAGGCCCTCCATGATTTTGATTTCCGAGTCTTAAGATTGCTTCAAATGATGTTATAGGCTCCGTTTCAAGAGAACTGCCGATTAATTACATGGCTATTGAAATATCTTTGTTACGTTATTCTAACAAAAAAGGGCCTATTGTCTGGTCAACTTTTTCACCCCCTGTATTTCCATTCTTTCGCCATTCAGATGATCATGGTACTTTACTGATGAATTAGCCGTTCGATTTCTGGGCACAGATATTATAATACAAAAAAATACCAATCCCTCTCGTGCTGTTCCCCGTACCGTTTTGACCGTGCAATATATAAAAACTGGTATGCAAGGTTTGAAAAATCCACCAGTAGCTGGAAGATTAACTTTTTTTCCTAATAAGGATAACCTGTATCTCTCAAAAATTTTAACTCGTCTACTTGCTTAACTCAGTTTATGACTGGTCACAACCGCCTAAATTACTTCCAACATAGAATTAGAAAAATTAACACTGCTCGTGTAGTGGTGTTGAAAATTGTTATCACCTCCTCTTTGAATGTGCTAATTATTCTATTCCTCGGTCAGTTTTGATAAAACGTTTAACTTAGCAATTAATCTTCTTTTTTTTTTATTTGTATTGACTTATTGTTTTTAAATTTACTAGATCCTTAGTAGTTCAATTTCTTGTTGATACTACCCGATTTGATCAATGTTCATAGTTGATTTATAAAGTGATATACTTATTATCTATTTCTTAGTCATTTTTTCCGTAGTTCTTTTCATTTTTGTATTTTTTTCTGTTTATTTATCATTTCATTTGTAGTTGTCAAATACTGGCTTTCCGGTTTAGTCACTAATAACTATACACCTATGTATATAAGGTACAGATGGCATTAGCCTCATTTCTGTTCGCAATTAAATAAAAAAACAAGTTTTTTTTAACTGAAAGTAAGGAGCGACGTTAAAACTTAAAACCTAAATTCTTCCGTATATGGAAGGGGCTGTCCCCTCCTCAACGCCATGCTCTTTACGGTAAAGTTTGACTCTTTCTCACAACTCTATTTGTTAAAACAATAAAAAAATTTAGCGTAAAGAGCAAGGCGTTGAGAAGGGGACATCCCTTTCCATATACGGAATAACTTATGTTCGTTTTAAGTTTTAATGTCGCTTCTTTCTTTCAGTTAAAAAACTTGTTTTTTTTATTTAATTTCTGAGCGTTTTTTTTAAATAAGTCTGGGAAATCTGGCGGCCCCCGTCATAGAAATATCACTTCCCCCATGACAATATCCTCCCATGTAGCCTCCTCCTCTGACCCCCCTCCCCACCAGAAGAAATCCGTCCTGAAACCGTCTGCATACTTCCAAGGAACAAATATTATATGTAAACAATGGGCAAAGTTCATAAATTGGAGCACTTCCCCCGGAGACTGTGAGGGATTAAGTCATCCTCAAAGACATATTTATTACATTTTCGACTATGCTGAACAAGATGGCTACCTAAAAATTTTGATCGGGTGACTTTGGAAAAAAATGAGCGTTGGAGGGGGCCTAGCTGCCCTCCAATTTTTTTGGTCACTTAAAAAGGACACTAGAACTTTTAATTTCCGTTCGAATGAGCCCTCTCACAATATTCTAGGACTACTGGATCGATACCATCACCCCTGAAAAAAAAAAACAACCAAATAAACACGAATCCGTGATCTTTCTTCTGGCAAAAAATGCATAATTCCACATTTTTGCAGGTAGGAACTTGAAACCTCTACAGTAGGGTTCTCTGATACACTGAATATGATGGTTCTATTTTTATTAAGATTATATCACTTTTAGGGAGAGTTTCCCCTTTTTTTCGAAAATAAGGCAAATTTTTTCAGAATCCAATTCTTTTGATGTATCTACTGGTATCAACTTTCCGTTTTTTAGAGTTTTAGTTACTATTGAGCCGGGTCGCTCCTTACTTACAGTTCGTTACCACGAACTGTTTGAAAGAGTAAGGTGTTGAGGAGTGGGACACCCCCCCCCTTATAGATAATAGTTTCTGTTTGTTTTAAATTTTAATAATGTTTCTTACTTTCAGTTGAAGAAATTTGTTTTTTTATTTATTTTCTGATCGTTTTTTAAATAATGCCAGGAAATCTGGCTCTACCTCCACAGATAGATCCCTCCTCCCTATAGAAATATTCTCTAGATAATTCAATCTCGGTGATAATTTACCCCACACAATTACCTTCCCCGCATGTCCACGCGTAAAAGTGAGTCGGCAAAATGAAAGCAAGACACATAAAAAGAATTTCGTATTGGAATTCTGGCGAATTCCCCAAGCGTAAAATTTCCCGTGAAAAGCTTCCTCCCTGGAAACTTACCTCCCCATCTTCCTTGTGGAAAAGAACCCCAGCATAAAATTCGCCCCCTCCCCAGAAAAAATGTATGCATAGTTCCCAATAACAAATACTATATGTATACAAATGGCACATTTTATAGTTTTAAGAGCTTTCCATAAGGGCTCTAGTGGGAATTTTTTATCTTCAAAGGTAAATTTTTTTGTGTTTTTCAACTATGCTGAACAGAATGGCTATCTCAAAATTTTGATCAGACGAAATTGGGAAAAAAGGGACGTGGGAGGGGGCCTAGTTGCCCTCCAGCATTTTAAGTCACTTAAAAGGGCACTATAACTTTTAATCTCCCTTCGAATAAGCTCTCTCTTGACGTTCTAGGACCACTGGGTCGGTACGATTACCCCTGAAAAAAAAAACACGCATTCAAAACAAAAAAAAATTTTTTAAACACGAAAAACGGGTTTTAATTTTCTAACAAGCAGTGAACTACAAAACATTTAATTATGCACAAAAGCTCCGAATATTTCGGAATTTGTAGTTCACTGCTTGTTAGAAAATTAAAACCCGTTTTTCGTGTTTAAAAATTTTTTTTTTGTTTTTAATGGAAAAGCAGTGTGGTCTAAGAAATTAAACACGCATTCGTGATCTTTCTTCTGGTAAAAAATACAAAGTTGCACATTTTTTCAGATATGAGCTTGAAACCTATGTAATAGGATTTTCTGATACGATGAATCAGACGGTTTGATTTTCATTAAAATTCTTTCACTCGTAGGGGGTGTTTCTCCCTGGCTCGTAGCCTTTGATGAGTAATACTAAACTTAATGAAATTTATATATTTAGAATCAGCATTATAAGCCCATTCTTTTGATACATTTATTGACATCAAAATTCCGTTTTTTAAACTTTCGATTACTATTGAGCCGTATCGCTTGTTTTTTCTATTACGTATATGAGGGGGTTCTCCCCTTAGTCAATACCTCGCTCTTTGCGCTTAAGTTCGAATTTTGTTTGAATCACAAACCCCTGAATCACAAAGGCCGTTTAATTAGAATAGATAGCTCTTTTTAAAGTACTAAAAAAAAAAAAAAAAAAATAGTAGCGTAAAGAGCGAGGTATTGACTTGGGGGTGATCCTCCTCATATACGTAATAATTTCTTACTACTGGTAAGAACCTCGCTTATAATTTCGAACCTCGCTAACTTTTGATGGGTAAAATTAAACTTGATGAAACTTATATATTTGCAATCAGTATAAAAATCTGATTCTTTTGATATATTTATTGGCATCAAAATTTCGTTTTTAGACTTTCGGTTACTATTGAGCCGGGTCGCTCCTTTCTTACAGTTCGTTGCCACGAACTGTTTGATATTTTTCGTTCGTTTTAATAATTTATTACTATTCCTGTTCGTTTTGGGATCTGTTTTCCATATTTTTAAATCAGAAAAATATTTTCAAGCTGTATTTTTATTTTTCATAATGTATATATAAATATAAATATATATATATATATATATATATATATATATATATATATATATATATATATATATATATATATATATATATATATATATATATATATATATATATATAATCACCAAGATACCAGAGACTACTGAAAAGAACTAAATTAATGTACCGACAGTTTAAGATATATAAATGCTCATTCCTGAAAGCCTCAGTAATGTTATATTTATTAGCTTTCTAAAAGAGAAAAGGTTTAAAATGTATTTTTTTTTCAGTAAAGGACAAATAACTTTCTAGTATTTAGAGGGCATGTTTTACGTTTCATTTAGTCATTTACTCCTAATGAGTTTCATTTAGTCATTCTAGTCATAATAACTCCTTAAATACGGAGTGGTCTGAAAAAAAAACACACTTTACTTAAGCAGCACTATTGCGCTGCCTATTATAGACAACAGATAATACAGAAGGGGCATCACAAAACTTTAAAAGGTAAACAACCACCAGGCATCTATCAAGAGAGGTGAGCATCAAGGTCAGAGTCAATAATTTTTGACAATAGTCAGCTAAAAAAAACGGCTTTGCCAATTCAATTCTTGGAAAGAGACTTTGGAAAACCTCTACTGGTGGCCTTGCTGCAAAAGCGCAAGGAGATATGGAAATCCAATTCTGTCTGTAGCCTATTATAAGCCAGTACTTTTATAATTTTAGCATTACGATTAAAAATCCTTTTAAAGGATCTCAAAGAGTGCATCTACGGGGCAATTCTAAATGGTATATGTTCGTCGGAAGAAGCTTTTTGATAAATACTTTTCTGCTAATTGGCTTTATAATAAAATTAATCAGCACGACCCTATGGATATTTCTTGTTGTCGGTGCTATTTCCAAATTGTTTTAATTTTCCGTTTTACTTCTTTAATTTTCACTCAGAATACTTGAATGTACAGACCATAATTAAAGGCTGGACGGTAGGTTAAGTCAAGGTTTTCAACAGGAAGATTCTAGAAAAAAAAAGTTATTTCGAAAAAATTCCTGACCCAAAGATTTTGCCAAACAGCCCCTCCCTCTTAAATGACAAATTGAAACTAAAACCCACCTAAACTGGACTTTGTCATTTTAGATCCCTTAAAAATATTTCCCCAATGATCTTTAGGTCATTTTTGATGTTTTACATTTGTGCTAGCCCTACTGCAATGTTTCTGCCTCGAAAACTTAGAATTATTTTTGAAGTTGCTATACCTACTTTTCTTTCTTAAATGATTGTCTTCCTTTAGAAATAGGTGAGTTCATACTCCCCTAAGGGTTAAGGAGGACGTAAACTAGCATTACACGATAATCTGAAGGATTTTTAACAAAACCTGGGAAATTTGACCTAATGCATATTTGATGCTTCAAGCTCCCCCTCCATTTTTTTTAATTCCTATGTTTTGACATACTTGGATCTTCTAAGAGGATAGAGGTAGTACATCAACAAAGATTCATCGCCAGCTTTCTTCCATCTATGTTGACCTTTTCTATCTCAGTGTATCGGTTTTAGCAAGTAATGTTCCCATCGGTGTTCTGCAGACATTAAGAATTGTCATGAAATGTATAGTGTAATTTTCCGAGTCTCAAAACTAGAAAGTAACGATTCAGGTGGAAGTGGGTAGAAGGGTCGGAATTAGCCATCAGGATCTAGGAGGGAACGACAGTCCAAGACTGTCTTCTGACCATCAAAAAGGTAGCAGTAAAGGAATTTGCTTGAGAACAACGTGGCTAATAAGAATTCTGTGACTGAAGTAATCAGAATTTCATTTCCGAGGGAAATAAGAAAGAGGTTATAGCGATTTTAACGTAAAAGTAGACTGTAATGGAGTTTAACAAATATAAATAGTTCTGAGTGAGCTCAAGTAGTGGCGTTGATAAGAATTTATCAAAAAATCGCTAATTTGAAACCCCAATACCTCCGATATCGGTCTAGTTACTATGTGACTTCGACATCCGGGTTACTACGAACAGGGATACATGGTATCCTAAATCAAGTATTAGTGACAATCCTTTGCAGCACAAATCCACCTGAGGTTAACACGGCTGCTTAAAGCTATGTCGGTTCCTTGGCTATAGATGATATCCTAGCTATACATGGTATATATGTAAAATCGATATAAACAGAAATAAATGATATCACAGTTTAGAAAAAATTTAATGTAGGAAATGCAAATAGCTATGGTAATAGACTGGTATAATTTTTTGGTAATCTAGTTACAACCAACACCGACATTTGTCATAAAATGACACATAAGTTGAGACGTTAAACACGTAACTGTACCAGGGATGGATACAGAATTAATATTTGGGAGGTTTCGACCCCAAAAAGTCTTCTTTGGAATTTTTTTCTTTTTCCTCAGCAAAATAAATTCTCCAAACGCAATGAAACACTGCCATTTACTTATATAGAGTAATTTAGTGAATTTATGAGTAAAACAAAAATGTGTTGATGGAGAAGGATGTAGAAAAACTTAATTTTAAAAGATTGAATCTAATTTAATCATAGACATTACCATATTTACGGTGATGAAGGTAAAAATTATAGGAACTAATTTGGTTTATTAATTCTTGAAGAATTTTTTCTTTTGAAACACAAGAAAAGAGCAATACATATATATTGTAACTACTACTTTTACACCTTGAACAGTATATTTTATTCATTTCACGAAAATAATATTTTACATGCTTCATTACAGTTTTGAATGCCCCACACTCTGACCGCAAAAAAAGGTACCACTAGATAGCCTGTTCGACACTGAAGCTCATTGAACGCCTTCATGCGTTTCTATGATTAGTTTGGTCTTGAACCCATATGTCGGTCAATCTGGCATCCTTGGTATTTGTTGTTTTCTTTTTGATCACTCTCTGAAAAATCTTAAAAAAAATTGATGTTTTCATTAAAGCGCCTGCATCAAGACATTTTTCATTTGACTATTTCCCTGAAGAATTTGCAAGGTTGTGTGAACTCGAATTGAGCCAAAGGAAATCCAGATTAACATTTCCCACAGCATGATATCTTTTGTTACTTAGAAACAGAACCAGAACTTGAAATTTCCCTTTGGATGAACCTTTCCGGATATTTTTCGACCACTCTTTGATGCAATTATTCAAGTTTTTTTTTTTTTTCAACTAAGTTGAATTTTAACAAGGCTACAAATCTACTGTATTGAATATTAAAAATTAGCAGTTGTCTCTGGCGTGATGTCTTTCGTTGCATAGAATGGGCATTAGATTTTCATTTGGGTGTAAATTATCCTTCATGCCAACCATCTTCTGATTTTCTGGATCCATTTCTTGATACAATAATCAATGATATTAATATTTATCATAAAAAATGAATTTTTACGTAACTCCAATGCGGTTTTTCATGGTACACGCTGAAAAAAAAATATCATTCCTGGACGATTTGAATTTCTCACCATATAAGGTACTCCCTGCAGCAGCCATGACAATCCTGACCAACCAATAAAATATTCTATTGAGGAAATTTTTCTTGTCTTAGTTACATTTCATACTTAAATTATTCTTCTCGACTAAGGTAAATCTTGTGCTGAGCAAAATACCCCCAAAAGTCAATTTTCGCCGAAAAATTACGTTCACATAATGTTGCCTTTAAATATAACCTTGCTAGATATAAAATGACAATAAACTATAAACAGCTTTGAGTGAAAATAACTATAAACATAATAGCTATAAACTATAAATAATAAATAAACTATATAAATAAACATAATAAATAAACTATAAAAAGATTTGAGTGGATAAGTGGAAATAGCTTAATGTGTTAAAACTTTCAATGCCATATAGATATTCGTTACTGCAGAACACTCGAATTATTGAGAAGGAAAAATTGGTTTACGCCCATGATGTGAAAAATTGCAATTTTTAAGGACGAATCCATGTATCTGAAGTATTTGGTTTAATATTCACAAAACAGCGTAATTAACCATACTTTGGTCAGGACAATTTATAGCAATAAGTGTATAATAACACTCATGAAGTCTTTCTATAGTATTTCTATAACACCGATTTTCTCACAATTTTATAGTTTCTCTTCAGCATGGGTTTTTCGATGTCTAGATAAAACACTGGCAGAAATAAAAGTCTTCTTACAAACATTACATTCATAAGGTTTTTCCCCTGTGTGAATCCTTTGGTGATAAACCAAATACTGCTTACTACTAAAGCTCTTCTGACATGCTTCACACTTATTTAATAACTCATTAGAATGGCGCCTCTGATGTTCTGTCAAATGGGACTTCTGAGCATAAACTTTCTGGCATATTTTACACTCAAACGGTTTCTCATTGCTGTGACTTAATTTATGTTTCGATAAAATGCTACTTGTGAAAAAAGTTTTCTTGCAAATATCACACTCATATGGTCTTTCTCCTGTATGAATTCTTTGATGATAAACCAGATACTGCTTATTGCAAAAGCTCTTTTGACAAAGCTCACACTTAATTGATTTCTTACTGATATGTGTCCTTAGGTGCACTTTCAAATGGGCCTTTTGAGTAAAGGCTTTATTACATATTTTACATCCAAATGGCTTCTCATTACTGTGAATTTTCTTGTGTCTAGATAAGAGACTGATTGCTATAAAAGTCTTCTTACAAATATCACACTCGTAAGGTCTTTCCCCAGTATGAATTCTTTCATGAATCTTCAAATATCTTGGGCAACTTATAGTTTTCTTGCAAATTTTACATTCAACTGTCTCCTCATTATTGTGGATTTTTTTGTGACGAGTTAACCTGGAGAAAGAGGAAAACCTCTTATTGCAAACATTACATTCAAATGGTCTCTCATTAAGTTCAAGGGTCACCTGATAAGACAATGGGTCTGAATTTAACTCGCCATCAGACAAAGGTCCAATAGAAGAGGTTGGATGGTTGGACCAATGGGTCACTTCTGCTTTAATATAAAGAGAATTTCCATTTTGACACAAATCAAATGAAGGAACCTCAAGTGGACGAAGTGAGTCTATTTCTTCTTTTATAAATATACTGGAAATCTCATTTGTTTCACCTGTGGTTTGACTATTAATGCAAAACGACACAACAGGTTTCACATCTAAAAAAGAAAAAAAAATCGCTGAAGCACTATAAAAAGGTACCGATATAACATCTTCAGTTGCTGAACTGGCAATATTCTTTTATCTTTTTAGTTTAGCTTACATTAATACTGATATGATATTTATAAATAAAAGCTTATGGGTTACTCCGTTATTGATTAAAATATATTAATAAAAACTTTATTTCTGATGTAAATTAACATTTATCATTGCTATGATTTGCAGAACAAAATGAGGTTCCGTATTAAACGAAAAAAAGTATATATCTTTTTCAAAATTCCAAGAAGACCCCAATTAGCATATTTGGGGTTTAGACCTCTATGGAAACTAATTTTTTCTCATTACTTCAACAGTACGTGAATAAGATATAACATTACTCATTGTATTTTTTTTCTATCGTACTTTAATTTTGCTTTTTGAATAATAGGTATTGCATTTTTCGGCCAAGGACATATGGATGGCGTTCGTTTCTATTTGTTTTCCCAAAGGATAAATTTCTGTTTTCACCCTTTAGTTCTGCATAATCTTCAAAGTTGTTTTAATAACTAAGAAGTTGAAGTTAGCGCTCTAAGGTTGGAGGCATCAATCGTCAAACAATACAAAATGCTAGAAAGTTCCAAAGGACATTTTACTTCAAAGAAGCCACAGACATAAGGCTATAATACAGATATCTAACTGGCATATCTAGCAGGGTTGACAAGGGGGTCAGGTATTAAGTTGGCCTTAACTTTGTAAGAAAGAAGACTGTGTTGCAATGCTTAATAAACAATCAATTCATTTAAATGCTCAATCCATGCTTACTAAATATTATTTATTAAACAATCATTGGGTTAAAACAGATAAGTAATCATAAAAAAATATTATTATTACACAAATTATTTTAATTCTTTTGAGTTTCTTTCGTTGCTTTTAATAGGTGAAGACCATTAAAGCTTTTGGAAGAAAAAGATAACAAACGTGCATAAGCGCCAAATTTATTAGCTACCAAAAAATTTATCAGTTGGATATCTCTATCATATACCTTTAGTCTATGAAAGAAACAAAGATTAATGCCGAACCTGGCGCTAAATATTTGAACTTCCGTTTTCACTTCCACAGCAATGGAAAGGCTGGGGCTTTAAAGCAGCAAAATTGCCAGGAAATATATAGATCCCTCCTCAATATTATTCAAGCATCTTAAGATTATACATAGATATCCTGTTACAGCTGTAAGATCTTTGTACACAAAATTTTTAAATCTGACAAGCTTAAAAAAATACATCTTTTTTAGTTTGATTTGGATTATTAGTTTTTGCAAAATTGCTTTGACCATTGCAATGCAATTAAACAAACTTAAGTTGTCAAATCATATGAAAAATATAAAAGATAATAAGAACAATATAGAAATCTCAAAATTATACAGGACAGGCCCAAAACATTACTGCATACATCCAGGTTGCCGAAACTCTGCGTGCAAACTCAGGAACGGTAAGGGTATTAAGTCAAAATTTCAGGAAATTCTGGGGGGGGGGGAATGAAATTAATCAGAAGAAACTATGTGCATCCAGGTTGCCAGAATGACATCTTTCCTACACCACATCAAGCAAATGTTCATACTAAGTCACGAATAAAAGAGCTTGAAGAGGCAGAAACAACAAGAGCCCTTTTTCAGTGACCAAAAGGGATTGAGTTGGAAGATACAATTTTTCAAAAAACTTCATTTTTTGACATCCATCACGTTAAATTATCTATATCACGCGATGCGACTATCACAAAGTGTGATTGTCATGATCTTACAGAGAGTAAACCTGTTATTCCAAGCTTCCATCTTTATTATAAAAAAAGAAAAAAAAAGAAAATTATATTGCCATAACTTTTAACTCTGGTTGGTCAATTACAAATTGTATGCTTGAAATTTGAACAATTTTCAATCGAGAAATTATGAACAAGAGACATCAGGGGCACTGTAGCCAAAAGTAATTTAAGCTTTATCCACAAATGTGTCCCAGGCATTAAGTCTTTTTTTAGACATAGTTGCACTAAAAAATCACCAATTAATTAATAAATTATAAAGTAGATTACCAGATAAAAATGACCTCTTAACTTATATTAAAATCAAATTTTCTGGTACCTAAAAAAAGAAATAGTACTAACTTAATTCACAGCATTCAAATTAAAATAATTAAATAAACCTTAAAGTAAATACCATGAACAGAAAATTGAACGAAAGCATGTTAGAAAGTGAGCCAAGTATTCATGAAATCAAGTGATTTATTACATCACAAATTTTTACACTGCCAGAACCCTTTTCTGATCTTTAACATAAAGAGCATTACAATAGAAAGAAGTTTTTGTAAGTTTTAAAAAAGGACAATCTTTTTTTTCTTCTTCCTTTATCATTCAAGAAAATTATGGTTTTGCAACTTAATATTTTTACAAAATATGAAAATTTCTTTCAATAGTTCACAAGTCTCTGATATAAATGTGCAAGCCGTGAAGGCTGTTATTTCAAACTTCGAAGTAGCTCCTTTAAGAGGGCAAGGGCACCCCCAACAAACTGCAATATTTTCAGTCAAGATGTAGACTTGTAAGTCTTTACAGTAGATACCATGTGTGAACAAATGTTCAAAGGAAATAACACATTTACTCTCAGTAATTTCATCACCTCCCCCCAATAAAACACTCTCCCATTTACAATACAGAACATTGTCAATCAATAAGTTGAAAATAAACCATTTTACAATTTAATTTTAATGAGCATTAAAGCAGAGCTGTCTGATTAATTTCAAATTTCTGTTTACAACTAATCTAAATCATCTCAGGTTTGTCCATTTAGCTTCATCCGCAGTTGGAGTCTAGTAAAATAAGATCTTTAGTTCAGTGTTACATCAATTCTGATTCTGTTACAATCTAATGTGCTGCCTCATAATGGTGCAGCACTTGTGATCATAAGTGCTGCAGCTTGCAAGATTTAGATGTAACAACAGTATAAGGATATAAATGTAAGCATATATAGCATTATATAAGGATATACAACAATGTGCTGCTTCATAACAGTGCAGCACTTATGGTCATAAGTGATGCAGCTTGTAAGGTTTTGATATAACTTATATTTCAATGTTCAAGATGAAGGACCATAATTATATCTCCTGTATAGAGGTTTTAATTCCAATATTGCGGTTTTCACTTTGACCCGACGCCATTTTCGAGAGCTTTCAAACTTTTTTTGGAAATTCATATAAATTTGTTTTTACAATAAATACATACCTTCTTTACTCGCAACTAAATCCATTTTGAGGTCTTGTCAACTCCAGAGTCTACTGATTTGCAGGGAGGAATATTGTCAGCATGTGATGATGGAGTAAGACTTGCTGCAAAAGAAATTCTTCCAAACTAATGGACAGATATCTTTGATTATTAAAAGACGACTAAATGAAGGAGCTTGACAAATTCTTTCTGGATAACCTGTTGAAATTATTTATTATCTAAAGGTTTTTATGCTCTGCTGAGTTTCTGAGTATTTTCAAGCTGGATCAACGAGATAAAGAAAGATAAGAATGCATGATGTGAAAAAAAATACAAAATATGATAAAAAAAATATGAAAAATTGTTGAGAGTTAGTATTTTTTTGACAGTTTTAATTTGATAATATGAAATTTAGTTGTTGATGCAGAATTATTTGTGAAAGGATATACAAAATTATTCAAACATTTTTTAAATGCCAATCTCAAACTAAATAAAAAAAAACGATTTTGGAAGTAGGAAGGAATTTAAGACATTTTAAAATAAATCACTCAATTCATATTGCTTCAATAATAAAGGATAATTGTCCAACATTGAAAACACACAAAGTAAAAACATAAACATTAGCTACATCTCCATATAAATTTGCATAACAATCGTAATAACATAAGATGCTGTTTTCTTGGGAGCATCTTTGTATACCTTAATCCATTTGAGAGCTTTAAGGTTCTCCGGACCTGTAGTGCTCTTGAGTCGACGACTCTCAATCGCACCTCCACTGCCTCTTCTCCCACTCCTTGTCAAGGTGGCATTTGAATGACTGGATCGAGGGAGCGCTGACAGTTGAGTCCTTCAATTGATTCCAATGGTTTATGACTCTTTTTGAGAAGTACATTTGACAGGTTCTCGATCCGGAGCTTAACTTTGGTAGCTTCTTGGAGTGTCCTCCTGTGTAATGATGGCTGGTGCTATGACTGTTGCTAAAGATGGTAGAGTTTCCTTCTCGAAGTTGGTAAGTCAACATCATATCGCTACACATGCGTCTGTAGACGAGGGTCGATAGCTTAAGTTGCTTGAGGTGGTCCTCAGATGAAGTTGATTTTAGGCTTTTCACGCACTTTGTTGCTCGCCTTTGAACATTTTCGATGAGCCTTACATCTTGCCGATAAGAAGGACCTGCAAGGCACATGCCAAAATCGAGATGGGGTCTGACGAGAGCTTTATATAATTTTATGAATATTGTTGCCTCTCGGCTACTGATGGTCCGTTTTAATAGGCCAAGGCTGGAATTTGCACGGGAAACAACATGCTGGACGTGGCTGTGGAACTTCAACTAATCGTCGATGATGACACCAAGGTCCTTTTACTTACTTACTTACTTAAAGCTCTTGCTCGGCAGCGTCACCAGCGTAGAGGGAACCAGTCGTCAGCGCCGTCAGTCTTCTCCAGAGTGGTCGGTTCAGGGCGAGGGTTGTTGCTTCAGCCGGGTTGATGTTTCTGGAGGCGAGCCGATCACGGATAACGTCCGCCCATCTGGTGCGTGGTCTTCCCCTAGGACGCCTCCAGCCGTTTGCAGCTGGGTCGAAATCGAAGATGAGCCGGGCGGGTGTTTGGGCAGGCAGACGGAGCAGATGACTATACCAACGCAGCGAGCGAGACTCAAGCTGCTCGGACAGGGGTGGGAGTTTGAAGGACCTGAGGATTTCCGAATTTGGTACCCTGTCGGGCCATCGGGAGCGTTCGATTTTTCGGAGGTGTTTCGTCTGGATGGCATCTACCTTCAGCGTCTGTGACTGAGTCAGCGACCAAGTCTCAGCAGAATAGAGCATAACACTGGCAACCAAAGCAGAATATATTCGTGCTTTGGTGAGACGGCTGATCTGGGGTTTATGGAAGACTGTTTTTAGAAGGCGACTGAAGACAGTTTGCTTTTGCCGCTCTTGCTGATATTTCGGCATCTAGGCTTCCGTTTGAGCAGACAATTGAACCAAGGTAGGTAAACTGCTTGACTACCTCTACAGTCTGGCCAAAAATTTCCACAGATGACAGGGGGTTGGACAGCGTTTTCTCAACGGGCATTATCTTGGTCTTTGACCAATTTATTTTCAGACCGAGTTACTCAGCGGCAGAGGCCAGTGTTTCCAGTGTAGTTTTGAGGTCACTAATGTTTACGCATATTAGCGCCACGTCGTCGGCAAAGTCGACGTCTGAAAGAACTCTTCCAGCAAAGCCTATGCCAAACGGCTGCACCTGCTGTGTTTTATTCAGGATGTGGTCTATTACACAGTTAAAGAGCTCAGGTGCAGCAGCACATCCTTGCCGGACACCATTTTTAATTTTGAAATATCCAGAAGGCCGTCCATTTACGATCACCGCACTTTCAGTGTTATTATACAGCTCTTTGAGGAGACGGACGATTTTCGTGGGTACGCCAGCAGACTGGAGGATTAGCCATAGTGACTGCCTATCGACAGTGTTGAAGGCAGATCGAAAATCGACAAAGGCAATGTACGCTTTCCTCTTATATTCAAGAGTTTTCTCTACTAGCTGTCTAATCGTATGGATTTGCTCGGTGGTGGACCAGCCTGGCATGAAGCCAGCTTGCTGGGGGCAACGCAGGGCATGGAGGTATCTTGTTGCCCGTTTGAAAAGCAGCCTAGTGAAGAGCTTCCCAGGAACTTAGAGTAAAGCTATACCACGATAATTGCTACATTCTGGTTTGCTCACCTTCCTCTTATATATGGGTACAATTAGGCCCTTCTTCCCGTCTGAAGAGATTTTTCTCAGAGTGTCACACACGGTTAAACAGCATTTGAAGCCAGAGAATAATGGCTGGACCCCCATTTTTAAGGAATTCCAATGTTAGGCCACATATTCCTGGCGCTTTGTTATTCTTTAGCTTGCGGGTGGCAACTTTTATCTCCTCCGCTGTAAATTCAGGACCATCAGGAGCAGGTATGGTAGTAGCCGCAGCAGCCGCTAGCTCATGGTCCGTCTGGTCTGGTGGATCTGAGTTGAGCAGTTTCTCAAAGTGGTCCTCCCACTGGCGGAGGCATTGTGATTGGTCGTAGATATTCTCACCGCTAGCGCTTCGAAGGTATGGCGTAGTTTGAGTGTGCTGACCTGACAGCTCACGAAAAATCTTGTAGGTGGCTCCACTGTCCTTTTTCTTGGCGGCCTCTTGCAGTTCGGATGCCTTGCTGTCAATAAAAGCCTTGCGGTCTTTATGCAACATGGAATTGCGCTCTTTGTTTAGCAGTCTGCATGTAGCCATGTCCCCGCCAAGACGTGCTTCTCGCCTGAGCTCTATGATGGCAAGGGAGTGATTACTGATCCAGTCCTTTTTCTTCCGTTGCCTCATTCCAACAACATCAGTTGCTGCCGCAAGAGTGTTCTCGTTGAAGGACTTCCATGCAACTTCACTATCATCGCATTGGCCGAGGGCCTTAAATCTGTTGGATATCTTCAAATGGAACCACTCAGCCAGAGCAGGGTCCTGTTGGATGTGACCGGCAACAATTTTCTGAGAAGATTGGTTGTTAATCATTGCTTGGAGACGGAGCTTAATTTTGGCTGCTACCAGCCAGTGGTCAGTGTTCCCGAGCTCAGCGCCAAGGTAGGTGCGGCAATTCTGGACAGACGACAGCCATCGTCGACATACGATGATGCAGTCGAGCATTTTCTTTGTTGATCCATCATTGCTATACCAGGTGTACTTGGCTATATTTGGTCTCTGGAACCATGTGTTCGCAATCGTTAGATTGTGGGCCAGACAACAATTCAGCAGCCTCTCTCCATTATCGTTTAGGCTATCCACTGTAACAGGTCCAACAGCAAGATTCTACAGGCCTGATTCGTTTGAAACACTTGCATACAAGTCTCCTAGGAGGAGGAGGTAGTCATGGGGAGGTACAGAAGATAGTTCAGAACTAAGCAGGTTATAGAAATCGTCTTTGTCTTCTTCATCAGCGTCGTTTGTGGGGGCATAGCATATAATGACAGTTATTTTGCCGTGCTTCCCATCCAGTCTTTCAGTCAGGAGTCTAGGCGATACTTGTTTGAATGACAGGAGGGCCCTACGTGCAGCACTGTTCAGTACTAGGCCAACACCTCCTCTTCTTTGGCTACCGCCAGACCACAGCAATGTGCGTCCTTCATCTATGTCCTCTTCACCATGTCCAGGGAGGTGTGTTTCGGTGACTCCAGCTATTGTGACTTTATATTTTTTTAGTTCTTTTGCTATAAGAAGCTTCGAACCGGGTTGGTTCAGCGTCAGGACGTTCCAGGTGGCCACATTGGTGCCACCTTGGTCAACGATGTTCAGAGGGGATTTTCCTTGGGCGGTCCGAGGTCGATACGGGGTTTGAGATGATATATCCGAGGCCGAATTTCTGGTTCCATTCGTAGCAATAGAAGTTTCAGAAGAAGAGCTGCCAACCCAACCGTCCCTAGATGCATTTGGTTCTCTGGTGGCTAGCCAGGTATCCAGAGGCACGTGGAAGTCGTTCTTCATGCGCCAATTTGCATGGGAACTAACTCTGGACGAGCATCATTACCTCCAAGGTCCTTTTCTTCTTCTCTATTCTCTAGATGCTCAATTGTTTTTGTGATGGGATTGTAAATTGAGTAGGTAGTCATTGGGTTGTTAGGTTCAAGGTGCAAAATACAGCATTTGATTGTATTGAATTGAAGGAGCCAGTCTTGAGTCCAATCCTGTAGCCTGTCTATGTCACGTTGGATGGTCTGTGGATTTGCAATGCCAAACAGCTTGGCATCATCAGCAAACAAATGCATACTATTATCTACAAGATCGAAAATGTTGTTGATGTACATCAAGAAAAGGGTTGGGCCTAGTTCAGTTCCCTGTGGTACCCCACTCATTACCATGGCCCCAGGGGAGTAGATTGGCTGGCCACCCATCTCGAATAAGCAGACTTTCTGCTTGCGGTTGGTGAGGAAGTTCATTAGCTAGTCTATCACAGCTGAATTGATGCCGGAGGCAGATAATTTGGAATGCAATCGAATGTGCGGTACCTTGTTGAAAGCAATGGTGAAGTCCAGCAGCAGTAGGTCGACTGGATGTCCTTGGTCAATCAGATTTGTAATTTCTTTGTATGATTCCAATAGGTTCATTTCGATTGGTTTTCCTGAGTGGAATCCTTGCTGCTTTGGCGACAAGATCTTGTTTGTGGTTAAATTTTCGAGAATTGAATCGTTGACTATACGTTCAAGCATCTTAACAACAGCTGAAGTTAGGCTAATAGGTCGATAATTTTCAGATTTGGTGCGATCACCTTTTTTGAATACCGGCGTTATGTTGGCTACTTCCCAGTCTGCTGGTAGCTCTCTAGAGCAAAGTGACGTCTGGAAGATTCTCGTGAGGGGCTCTGCTATCACTTCTGCGGTTTCTTTTAATAGCCTGGGATGTATATTATCGGGCCCTGGTGACTTGTTAGCATCTAGTTTCAGTATACATTTAAGGACATCTGTAGACGATACCATGGTGCTCTTCATTGGGGCTTTTACATCGTATTTTGGTGGGGAAGGTAAAGGGCCATTTGGTTCCGTGGTGAAAACTGAGACAAATTGTAGGTTCAGTAAGTCAGCAAGCTTGTTAGTGTCTGTAGTTTCTTCACCTTGCTCTGTTATCAGTTTTTTGATACACCGTTTATAGTGGTCTTGACTAGAGATGTACCGCCAAAACTTCTTTGGGTTTGTCTTAGCTTCATCAGCAAGTTTGGATTCAAAGCTCATGTACAAGGCCTGCGTCAAATTTTTAAGTTTGTTCCGGCTTTTGGAATATTTGTCTCTATGTTCAGGGGAGTGGTGTCTTTTATATTTCTTCCATTGTCTGCTTTTATAGTTGATTTCCCTCTTAATCTCTTTTGTGATTATCAGAAGTGTTCTTGGTTTGGGAACAAGCTTGCTCAAGGTGTACTGATTTGCTTTGCTTATCAGTAATTCTTTGAAGCACTGCCATTGCTGTTTTAGAGAACCAGATAAGACAATGTCCCATCTAATGTTGTTGAGATCCATTCTAATCTTCTTATAGTTAATAAAGGTCTTCTTGATGTAGCAATTCATTACTTTGAGGAATGTTGTTCTAATGTCTATGGTGACATGATCACTCTTTCCAATTGGGGTCATGGAAGAGGTAGAGAGGAGAGCTTCTGGTCTCCTGAGAAATACCAGGTCGAGAAGGTTTGGTTGCTGTCCCTCCCTAAAACGCATCGGCTGGTCGACAATTTGGTGGAGAAGTGTATCATGAATAATGTCAATGATTGGGCTCGTAGGACCAGATGATACGTAGGGAAACTGGTCTTTCCAGGTGATGTTAGGCAGGTTGAAGTCACCTGCAATTAGAAGATCGCCTTGGTGGGTGTCTGCAATCTTGCGAATGATCTCTACTAGTTTCCATCTGTTTCCTCTGGTGATGGTGCTGACAGACTTCTATATACACAGCCGACTCTGACAGAAAGGTCGTCTTTATTCCGTGGAACTGAAATATCAAAGAAAATGGTTTCAGCATAGAGGCATCTGGTGAAGTAGTCAATTGGGGTGACGGTGTAAGAGGATTTAACCAGTGCAAGTGTTCCACGGCGGCAATAATTATATGACAGGTTTGATACTAGTATGGTAGCCTTGCAGGCTAACATGTGAATTTAGGAGCTGGTATGTTCAATTCTTGGGACACACCTCGGTAAGGAGTAAAATATCATAATCATTTGCATAAATCAAAGATTTCAGCTCATTTTTTGCTTGGGAGTTGATCAATGTTTGTTATGAGAGTGGAGAAATCTTGACTTACTTGCTGCTTTGTCGGTTGAGTACTTCCTTACAGCAGTGTTTTATGTTGAGGACCGGCTTGCCCAGAATGGATATGGAAGAGCTGGAGGATCTGCTATCATCTAATTGGTTGAGACATGCGTTTGCAAAGGACTTGTAGGATAATGACTCGAAAAACTCATAGGCACTAACTAGTCACACAAATACTTCTGGGTCATTATTTTCACTATGTACAGGGCAGTTAGCTGGGATATCTAATAGTTCAAAGGCTGGTAAGGGTGGCTCCCACCTGGACCAATTGAGTTTTTTGGAACAATTTTTCCACAGTATATAATAATAATAATTTATTGTTACCTTCTGTATGCAACAGAGTAATGCATTAAAGAGTAATATGAGCAAAGGAAAAGAAAAATAAAAAGGGCACATAAAAAAACACGCACAGTCCTTGAAAACTTGAACTTTCAAACACTTTTCAGAATCCAGTTTCAGTTCCAAAATGTCTTATCAGGGTATATTGACTGCCTAATTAGTCCATTCACCTCTTTGACTCCACAAAAACATCTTCAGATAAAAATGAAATATCCTCCAATCTGGATATGTTTATTGTATACCTTTGTCAATGATAAACTTATTCCCGTATCTCCAACAATACACTTACTGTACTTTCTGTTTTATTGTTAAAGAAATTTTACATTTGTGTGGCACAGTAATTTTGTCTTAGGCTGTATCCTTTAAAAATTGGTGGGTGGAGTTTCCTTAGCCCATGCCATCAAAGGACTAGAGGGATATCCCATATCAAAGAATTAAAATCCTTGAAGATCCAGAAGGCACTATGATTGAAATAGGACACACTTTGAGCAGGGAGGGGGTCTTATTTATAATTTGTCAATACCACAAGATATTACTGGCGTCACTTGAAATTCATTGGAGAAAGTTCACTCCCTCACAATAGGTAGTGCTGGGTCCCTCAAAGTGCCAGAGGATGCAGACAAAAAAGGCAACACTGTTCTAATGTCTGGAGATGGTCCTATGCTGTTTTGATTGCTATCCTGTTCAGACTAAAGACCTTTAGTTTGCAATACTAGAATTGTCATTATGGAGAAGCACTGTTGGTACCTTATGCACCAGCCAGCATAGGAAGACATAAGGAAAGTAAGCTAGAACCTAAGTGTCCTCTAGTCTATTTTAGGACAAATGAATGTGGTTAATACTTTATGCCAGCCCCAACTGGAAGCAAACCAAATGCCCAATGAGCACCACATCCTTCCCTTTGACTTTTTTTGATTCTATAGCTCATACCTTAAATTGTAGCTTGGAGCAATCTAAGGATTTTTCTTTGTGAAGCTCCAGACTCCAGATTTGTCAAAAAAACAAACAATTTTAAGTATAGGCAACCAATAGTCAACAGTGGAGGCTAATCATGGAAACACACTTTAAACTTGAGCTTTAATCTTAGAAATGGAATCCAAAAGTCAGAAAAAGAATCAAATCATAAACATCAAATGGTAAATATTTACCAAATCATATTATTGAGTTACAACTAAAGTGAATATACTACTTGATGCCTTTTTTTATGCTCTTTACAAATATAATAATCATTTTTGTTGGAAATGAATTTTAGCTCCCATCCCTGTATATACCAATTCAAGGTATATATTTGCACATTAGGAAGGTGGAGGTTCTAGACTAGACCTATTCTAACCTAGTCTAAAAACCTACACCTATATCTAGACCTATGTAAGTTTTTTGCTGTTTAACTTTCTAAGCCTTAAAAATACAGGAGCCAAGACATGATCTTGAAAACAGCCTCCACAAGTGACCTAGTCTACAATCTAGACTTTGAATTAGTTCCTATGAGTTTTTTTCTCCTAGCCTATTATAATTACTTTACAAAATATCAGAAAGCCCCTAATTTTACCAATAACAACTGTCATCACATAATTTTTAGTACAAAAAATACATCTCAATTTATACTAGGCCTATTAAAACAAAAATTTCCAGTTCCAAAATTTGTATGCAGGGTATATGAATTGCCAATTAGTCCTTTCAACCCTTTGACTCCCCAAAGAGTATCTGCAGACAGTCAGAGATCCCTCATCTGTAACCGAGCCCTGGAAATAAAGAGGTCTTCCAGTCAATTAGTAACCAATCATCCCAATTAAAGTTCTTAAAAAGTTTCACATGATGTCAAGTTTCGAAGCTTGCTGCCATTCAGGGAGTTCAAAAGCTACGTTTGAATCGTTGAACACTGCTGTATTTTCGAAAATCTTCTGTTTAGATTTTTGGTATCTGACCTTCTACGCTATTCTTGTGCTCACAATATATTGCTCAGCTGTAATTTAAGAACGTAAGAAGCTCAGCATTTCTAGGTAATTTATGAATCTAAAAAGCTTTAGGACTCTTAAGATAGTTGATTCCCAAATAAAGCTATCAAGTCATATATGTTTTTAATGGATTAGTAACACTTGCAGGTTTTGGACTACAATTGTCCAGAAAGTAATTGTGCTCTGCGCCGTTAAATTAAGCAATGGTTTAATTTTTTAATAGCTTTAAAATAATTTCACATTTTATTCTCTAACAAAAGCTATTTCCACCTATTTGTTGATTCCTTTCAAAGGAAATTCAACAGATACATCTCTAGAAGGAAAACCTTTTAATTACTTGACTAGTGGTATTAAGACCTTAAGCTTTTAGTAACACAGGGCAGGGAATTCTGTAATAAAATATACTTTAAAATGATTAGTTATTGGTCTACTAATAAAAAAACTTTACCCATGATGTTTAGCTTGGCACAGGATAAAAAAAGTCACCTATTGTATCTCTGTTTAAAGCTACACACTTTTTTTTACCTCTATAACATCCTTAAAAGTTTGTGATAAACTGTTTTCTGTGGGATAAAATTTACCTTATGAAATTGGGCGAAAAACCTTTGTAGTGTCAAAAATGTGGATGGCCAAAAAAGAATTGGAATCCTTGTTTTTGTAATTAACTAATTTTAATCGTTTCTTGACCTATTTAGAGTGCTTTGACTCAATAAAACATTTTGTACAATATTGTTTTCGTTTTCACTCAATCCTACCTGAAACGTGTTTTGCTAGAAATTACCTGGTGCAAAAGAAGTTGAAGAATTCGAATTTCCCACACCAGCAAGATATTTGAAATCCCCTTGCCCTACCTCTTCCTTCCCTTGACAATACCTGGAAGTTTCAACTCCATCCCTTAAGCCGTTCTCTAGAGTTATTGGTGATACACTATTTGAATTATTTAAATACACATAACGTCTTTCGATTTGCCTTTCTTTTATTCTAATCAACCAAGTCATTTGCGAGATTTTGCAGATAACGGGTGCATGTAACATCTTTTGACTTACCCAGGTATGCATTCCGTATTCTGAGCGTACCCTTCGAAAAGTTTGGGAATGTTGACCTAGCAAGCTGTCCCTAAGTGTTTTTAGCTTACAGGACAACCAAAAACAAATATAGCTGCCTTTTCTACAAAAACCTACATTAAGAAATAGGTAATTTACATAATTTAGGAGTATAGTCATGAGGCTGTAACGGTAATATCAGCTGCAGAGGCATACTTACAAGATTTTCAACCTTTTTGGGAGAAATAGCTTTTACAAAGTTTTTATCCGATACCACAAGAGATTCTGAGAGTACATTTAGCAGAAAAGGGCACAGTAGAGAGATGCTTACCCTCCAAAAATTTCTGGTCCTTAAAAAGATTACTATAGCTTTCAATTTCCAGGAATGAACCCCTTCGCAAGTTCTTATGGCTACCCCCTCCACACAACGTGGCCAGGTAAAAAGTATTTCCACGCTTTTCTCATTCTTTTTCAGACCCCAATTTCGTAGGAATTGAATGTTTTTTTCAATTTTTCTTTCTGCATTGAGGTGCTCGGACCCATCCCCTCAAACATCTTTTTTTTTACAATACCTTCCTCTATGCCCGAGGACTTACGGTTGTAAAGTTTTAGTCTTCAACGAACAATAAATATTTTGGGTTGTTTTCAAACCTTTAACACCCTCACGATCTCATGGCAAAATATGTGGTCCTCTTGAGCTATAGCACCTGGGGTTTTCTCAGAAAATGTCTCCCTTTTAAAACAATGGGCAATTTGCATTATTTATGGGCTGTGGGTTGCAGGACTCATATCATCCCAAAGGGCAATTCGTCGGACCTTTTGACTATTTTAAGGAAAATATCTGTACCGAAATTTGGTCGAATGTCTTCGGGGGCTATGAGAGTCCTGATCGCAAAATGAGTACGTGCCCTATAATTACTTGAGCCTCTTAAAAATGACACTAGGATTTTCTATTTATAATGGAATGAGCTTCCTCCGAAGTTTCCCTAAAACATGGGGAGGTCAAAACACCCCACATTATACCTGTGGCGGATCCAGGGGAGGCAAGGGGGGCGCGCACCCCCTCTAACGTAGTCTAACGTAGTGTAATTTACTTAATTAACGCAAGATTGCGTTAATTAAACTTCCTCCTAACGCAAGTTTATCGGATAAATCCATTTTGCCCCCCCCCCCCCTAAAAAAATCCTTGATCGCCCCATTGCACGCTAAAATTTAGCTTGTGATTAACTGAGAGAACAATTATGGTTGCAACGACAGCTGCAACCTATTAAAGAGCGAGGGAGAGAGAGAGAGAGAGAGAGAGAGAGAGAGAGAGAGAGAAGAGAGAGAGAGAGAGAGAGAGAAAGAGAGAGAGAGAGAGAGAGGTTGGGATTCCTTTATTCTAGTTAAATTTGAAAAAAAATGCCCAAAAATGTTTTTTTTATTTTCACTTACTGTTTTTTATTCTATTTATTATCAATTATTAACGGACAAGTCAACAAAAGATTAATTTTCTTTATATGTTTTTGTATTTTTTCGCTTTTTTGCAAAAGTGATATCGATTACTTTTTGTATACGAGTTAAATCCTCTTTATAAGAAATCACAAAAACAAAAAATATGATTATTGTAGTAGCCTAAGAGTCATTAAGCACGAAGTGCATTAAGAGTACATGTAGCATCAATATATTCAGAAAGTAGAATATATTATTATTCTAATAGCCTAAGAGTCATTAAGCACCCAACAAAAACCAATTAGGGATTTCTTTTGAAGTTAGTCAATAGTTCTAAAATTTATTAATACAGCTTCAATTAGGATTTGTCAAGCAAATAGTTACGAAATTATTGCATTGGGATTATTTCACCACAAATCATTATTGAAGCTGTCAAAATACCATAAATCAGACTCCCCGGATGTATCAACGGAGATAAGAGTTTAGAATCGTAAATTACAGGGTCTTTACGTTACTTACCTTTTTCACTGACCGTTTTCTCTTGATTCTCGTTCTCCCTTTACATGGAGAATTGCCTTTTGATTCTCATTGTGCCTTCACACAGAGCATCGTCTCTTGAATCGCGTTCTCCTGTCACACAGAGCATTGTGTCTAGAAACAAGATAAGGAGCCAAACAGACTAAAATCTTTGGTAGTATTAGGCTAGAAATCCCATGGAAATCCCCAAATGAAAGGATTTGCCCCTATAAGATCTTAAAACTCCTCAGTTTAGAGGAGCCTCCTAAAATGGAATGAAAATACCGTTCCTAGACGAATGAATGAGGGCCCTAGCAGAATAAGGACCCAAGAGCACCTAGGACTTGGCTCATTATTGCACCTATTCAAGAGTGCCTTCGAGTGTCCCTTATTCGCTTAAACTTAACTTCCTGGATGTAATCTGCAAAAGATAACAACAAATGCTTAGTCGGCAACTTGTCAGCTGAAAATCTATAGGCAACTAGTTGAATAACAACACTAATCACGTCTACTCCACTGTAAACATAGCTTATTTAGAAATTTCTTGAAGGTGTGCCATATTTCACAATTACTGTTCCTTTTGCTATCTGCCCATAATTTCACAATTTATTTTCATTTTTGAAAATATTGAATTTTTGTTTATATATGACTTCAATTATCCTGCATTTTTCAGGATTACTTGTCGGACCACGAATCAAGACCGTTTTCTCAAGTAGTAATCATACCTTTTTTCCAACAGCTCAGGTTTATACCCTGAGCTGTTCTCGACACATTGCAGACACAGTCGTCTTGTAAAACTGGATGCACAAAGTACCTCTTGATTTACTTGAAGATGCTCCTAAACATTTTCCAAACGAGGTGACGGCTGATACCATCAGCCATTGTATATATTGCTGATATTTGGTTTTCATAACCAGTAAAGGAAGAAATGTTTTTTGATTGTGTTTGGCATTCTTCTTGACATTTCCCTAGGATTGGCCTCAATGCACCATGCCTTTTTTTATTTATAGGATGAAACATGCCCTCTTTTCTTGATAAAAAAAATACCTTGTATTTTCGGCAACTTTCATAACTTACAGCTCTTGCACCAGGGGTTATGGGTTGTGAACCATGGAGGCATAGTTATTTAACCTTTGATCTGTTTTAAATAAAATGTCATCTCAAAATTATCCATCGGATGTATTTGGGGAAAAAAGTGGGGGTGGCAGCCCTTCGATCACTTTTAACTCTTAAAATGTGCACTGGAACTTTTCATTTCCAATCGAATGAGCAACCCACCCCCCGTGCTCATACAACAGTATTTTGCATAAAAACATTATGTGTTAACATTGAGTAACTAGCTTAATTTACAGCCCTTGCTCCAGGAGCTGCTGGTGGGATTGTTTACTCCAGAGGCATGGTTATTTAACCTTTAGATCATTAAAAAAAAAACAAAAAACTTTTTTTTTATTTTGATCGGATGCATTTGGGGGAGGGGGGGGGGGGGTTAAGAGGTTAAGAGGGAGGGGCTGATTGTCCTCTGATTATCTTTGATTCTTCAAAATTGAAATTTTAATTTCCAATCGAATGAGACTCCTCCAAAGTTTGTACGACCATCCCTTCTATAAAAACATTAAATTTTAGCAATGGTTAACTTGCAATAGCCTACAGCCCTTGCCCCGAGGACTATGGGATTTTTTGTTAATCACGTTTTATTATTCAACAGGAAATTGAAAGTTTTACGGCCCTTGTTAAAATTAAAAAGTGATTGGAGGGCAACCAGCCCCCCTCCCCCCCACGAAAAATACCTCATGTGAAAAGCACCTCCGGGAAATACCACCTCGCGGAAAATACCCTGCCCCCCGGAAAATACTTCCCCGTGAAAAATGTCCCCCCGAAAAATACCCCTTGTGGTTGGTTGGTATACAATCACTTTCGACTTATAAAAAAAGACTAGAACTGCCTGGGGATTATAACCAATTTGTACCTCAATCATCCTCTCGTCTCTCCCTTAGAGCTTATTCGGTACTTATCCGAAGGCTCAATGAGAGCTGAGATGTTTTGGCATTAAAATGCATCCTCTGAGGTATCTCCCACTCTCCCTAACTACAAAACTATCAGAAAACTCCATTGCAGAAGTTGAAGTATCTTGTTAAGTTCTATTATCCGTCCATTACTTACAGATAGTGTTTGTTATTGGAAAACATACAGACATTTTTCGCGTGGGAGTTTTCTGAAGGGGAGGGGGAGAGTTTCTGAAGAATTTTCCACGAGGCAAACATTTTACAGGGGGGGGGGGAGACTTTCACATACATTACTCTTTTCCACTTTCCTTAGCACTTTTCAACTAAACTAAAAAATAACAGAACTCAAATAAATATTCAATTTTGGAAAACCATATTTTCTGAGAGGGGCATTTTCCAGGGGAGGGCTTTTCTATGGGAGATAGGGAGGGGGAGGTGGTAAACGCCTAGACCCGTAGACACTGACAGGACGACGGAACCCCCATTAACAGACATAAAAAAGGAGAAATAAATCTGGCTGTAAGAGTTTGTGACGTCCGATATTCTTTGTTTTTCTGACAACAGGACAGAATTTTTTTATTAGTCATTATGACAGTCATTTATATTATGACTTTAAAAAGCAAACTATTCCACCAAGGTTGAACATGTAAAGATTCTAACTTGTGTTTTACCCAATGTAAGTACGGTGGTTGAGTTGCACGAGAGTTCAGTTATACGAGGGTTCAGTTGCATGGGGGTTCAGTTGCACGGTAGGTCAGTTGCATGGTGGTTCAGTTGCATGGTGATCTGATTGCACGGTGGTTCAGTTGCACGGGGGTTCAGTTACACTGGGATTTAGTTAAATGGAGTTGAGTTGCACGGGGGTTGAGTTTCACGGGGGCTGAGTTAAATGGGGTTCAGTTGCACGAGGTTTTAGTTACTCGAGGGTTCACTTACACGGGGGTTCAGTTACACGGGTGTTCAGTTGAACTGTAGTTCAGTTCCACGCTTGTTCAGCTGCACGGTGGTTCGGTTGCACGGTTCAGTTACACAGTGGTTCAGTTGCAATGAAACCGCTACGACCATCATATGGTTGATAATATCTTGTTCAATAACAGTTGGCGTAGTACAATAGTAACGAGATAATCCCTAAGACAAAAGGATTTTATTTCAAGCCTGTCTACGGTAAGGATTTTAGTACAAAAACTGAATGGCTTCTTAGTTCAGAAATGGAGTACAGAGACTAAGAAAATGGAGTACTATTTTTTGAAACGAATTGAAAACAACTAAAAGACAAAAAAGGAAATTTATTTTATCTAGACATTACGGGAAATAATAAAAAAGATTTGAAAAGGGGTCAAAGGGCAACCAGCTCCCTCCCATGCCGGTTTTAGCTGCCCTTCCCCCAAAGAACGGAAGGGGACAAAAAAGTAAAAAGTATTTGTCAGAATCCAGGGACGTGAAATTCATTTTTTTCAATTTCTTAAAAAAAACACGAAAAATGCGTAATTTTGAGGTTATCAAATTTACAATTACAAACTGTGTAATTTTGAAACTATCAAAAGAATAGACAGTTTATAAAGAAAAAAAAAGTTAAAGTAAAATAAGTAAAGTAAAATCTTTTAAGCAAAACTAGTTACCTAAATAAGTGAGCTAGTACAGATATCCCACCATATGCAAGTACGTGAAAAACATTGTTTTGATACAGTCTTCACCGTGCTGAGTGGTGAAGGCTAGCATTACTATATAGTTAGCATTGCTATAGTTATACCTACAAAATGGAACAAGTGTTTTAGCAGATCTCTGAGTTTGGCATGTAAACCACTCATGTATCTTATGAAAATAAGAAACAAAACAAAATAAATTACGTGAAAAAAAAGTTTACTAAGAATATTGTGTACTCTGTCTCAATAGTTGTCATTCTATTGCCTTCATTTCTTCCTGTTTGCTGTCTAAATCAAGGGGGGAGTGAATTATCACCGTGTTTCTAAAATATCCGAAGAGGAAAGAGAACAAACCCTTTTTCAATGATAATACCACGAAAAGTTTTTTTTTAATCTCAGAGGGGGAAAGCACAAAAAAAAAATCTTGAGGGAAAATCCCCTCTCACAATTGAAGCTACTGGTATTCATACATGCTACTTGTTAATAATGCAAGTTATATAGTAAAACTGTTAAATTTGCTCCAAATATGGACACAAAAGCTGGATTTTTAATCACCCAAGCAAAATACACAGCATCAAAACAGTGGAACTTTATAAGGTAAATGATTGCTTACTTTATTTTATTAGTATTTATCCTTTTGATTCTTCATTTACTTGATTAATTCTATAATTCCATCTTGTTAGTAACAATGTAGCAAGAAGAAGATATTAAAGAATAGATGGCCTTTAAGAATAATTCCGGTTTTATAGTACAATTTGAGCATAAAGTTATTAAAGCACCTGAATCGAAGCACCTTGAACCGAAAAGCAGTAGGAAATGACACAAAAATCCTTATAGATGGACTAGAGCTAAAAAGTCTTAGTAGAAACAAGGTAGTACGAAGGAAATTGCATTCCAAGTTGGTAGTATCTTTTGATTTTTTCCTTTGCAGGAGATCAATGCCTTATGGACTATCATTCTGTATAGACTTGTACTAGTTCTTTTTTATATTTCTTGAACAATGCTTTGCCCTTTACTTTTTAGCCTAAATAAATTACTTGGCTATGCTGAAAGGATAACAAATCCAGCAACAGTTACTTTCTAAAACGAAACAAAAGAAGGCTAAATGTAGTTTAGACTTGGCTGGCTTTTACACCACCTTAGGACTTAAGAAATAAATACAAGAATCATTTACTTCCAATCTGCTACAGGCCCATGGGCCCCTCAAAAAATCCTCTCCCTCTCGAGAAAAATGCATTTTGTTAAAATTAAGGATGGTTCTGCAGCAAGCCCGCTATAGGGACAAGGGCCAGCCCTGACAATACCAATTAACTGTACCAAAATATATTCCTTTGATATTAAAAAAAATGCACTTCAATCATCAACTAAATGATCTCATTTTTCATTGAAAGATTCGGTACTTTTCAAGATACCAGTAGTCACGCGTCGAGAAAAGCCATTACCCGGTACTTATACGAGACGCTGTATAAAGAAAGGCATTGCAAATGGTTTCTCATTCCGGGGGAACTACATTTAAACTTTGTCTTTTGGGGTTTAGGGGGACTAAAAGGTACCTAGGTTGGGTTAGGTTAGGTTACGTATTTAATATATGCTGTGCTTTAACCCCCCCCCCCCCACCCATAATGTGCAAATATATAGCCCAAATTTGTTTCTGAACTATTATATTTTCATCCTATTTTGTTTTATTTCATTAGCATTAGCGAAACTTCACTTCTCGCGTGATTACTGGTATCTTGAAAAGTACCAAAGATTCTAATATATGGACCAACGAATAATTAGTGAAGCTGTCAAAATGCCAAACTTCAGACTCCCCGCATGTACCAAAGAAGATAAAACTTTAAGATGGTAAATCACAGGGTCTTTGTGTTAGTTGCATTTAGGCTCCAGGCTTCTCCTTCCTCGCAGACCGTTTTCTCTTGATTCTCGTTCTCCCTTCACACAGAGCATCTTCTCTTGAATCACGTTCTATCGTCACACAGAGCATTTTGTCTATAAACAAGATAAGGAAGCGAAGACACTAAAATGTTTGGTAATAATAGGCTAGAAACCCCATGGAATCCCTAAATGAAAGGATTTTTTTCGTAAAAGATCTAAGAACTCCTCATTTCAGAGGAACCTCCTCTTCTACTACTCTTCTACTACGAAAAATTGCGATGGTGAGTTACCCCCCATTTGGGGTAATCACAGAGGTCAGCCAATCCAAAGTGCAATGTAAAGGCCTCACCCTGGGAGCGCCTCCTTCATTATCAAGGCAGCTCCCCAGCCAGGTAAGTATGATTAATTAAAATCTAACATTTTATTAAAATCTTTCGACATAAGTTTAATATGTTGCCAACGCAATTGACTTGATGAAATGTGTGGTGACCAAGAGCATTTCACTTACTGAGACTAGCCTCTGTGACTTAATCAAAATTTCAGCAAGTTGATTTGAATCCTAGTTCAATTCAAAAATCAGTATTTAATAATTATAGAGTATTTTCAAAAACAAAATGCATCAGGAATTCAATCAGTTAAGGCAATTTAATTTAATCATGGCGACTGGTCATTGATACCATCATTTGCTTTAACACAAGACTAAGAAGAACAAAATATGTTTGTTTAAGAGATGTTTTGGAGAAAATTCCAGAACCGGATTATAGATTATACGCTCAACTCTCTCATGTGCTTGGGATTTTAGGCATAATGCTTCCGTAATATTTCAAAAATGTAAGTTTTTCAAGAAATCTATCATTTCAGAAGGGCCCAATGATCAATTTTACATGCCCCATCATTGTCTTAACAACATCAAATTATATACTTTTCCTTTCAACTGAATAACTTATGACATGTGAAAGGGGCCCAAAGGAAAATACTTTTCAACATGTTGATCATTTGCTTTAACACAAGACTAAGAAGAACAAAATATGTTTGTTTAAGAGATGTTTTGGAGAAAATTCCAGAACCATTTTCTATAGAGTATACGCTCAACTCTCTCATGTGCTTGGGATTTTAGGCACAGTTCTTCCGTAATGCGTATTTCAAATATGTAAGTTTTTCAAGAAATCTATCATTTCAGAAGGGCCCAATGATCAATTTTACATGCCTCATCATTGTCTTAACAACATCAAATTATATAGTTTTCCTTTCAACTGAATAACTTGTGACATGTGAAAGGGGCCCAAAGGAAAATACTTTTCAATATGTTGACAGGGGTCCGCGTGAACGCAGTCCCCCACTATGAAAAATTACGCTGTTGAGTTACCCTCATTTGGGGTAATCACAGGAGTCAGCCAATCCAAAGTGCTGTGGAAAGGCCATACCCTGGGAGTGCCTCCTTCATGATCAAGGTAGCTCCCCAGCCAGGTAATTATTATTAGTTAAAATCTAGCATTTTACTAATAACTTTTGACATAAATCTGGTTGTTTTATGGGCAGTATTTCATTCTTTACAGCAATTTTTTTTGTTACTAGGGGCTGTAGTTCGTCCTTTACTTGAGTGCTGACATAACCATTGCTGAATTCCTTTTGTTTCGTGTTTATAGTCTCCCGTTATTTTTTTTTCTTTTTTTTGCACCAAAGCTTCTTTTTTTTACTAAACTTTTTTGTTCAGTGTTTAAGACTCAAAGAAGTAATGAGAAAAGGACCGAAACAAACATATTAATTAAAATCAGTTCGAGTATTAGTTCTATGGCTTTTTATCTTATGCTTCTTTTAGAATAATAAGATAAGTTTATTTTTGCCCGCATAATACTGCTTGTATATAATAAGAAAAGGCAAACAACTGCAGCAAATTATTTAGGCTTCTCTGAAACACCACATTCTCTTGAGAGCTTACAACAGATAAAGGATCGGGAACTGAAAAATTTTTGCAACGCATAAATTTCCTTAAAATATAAAGTGAAACCTAGTAGAAATTTCAAATAACGGCAATACCCTGATAGGATCTTTAACTGTTCCGTCTTCTGAACCACTGTGTAACCGAACCCTAAGCTATTGAACCCCTGTAACTGCACCACCATGCAACCGAACCCTCGTGCAACTGAACCCCTGTGTAACTGAACCCCCATGCAACTAAACTCCCGTGCGACTGAACCCTCGTGAATTTCAACCCCATTTAACTGAAACCCCGTTTAACTGAACCCCTGTCTAACTGAAGCCTCGTACAACTGAACACCCATTTAACTGAGCCCCCGTAAAACTGAACCCTCGTGCAAATGAACAACCGTACTCAGTTTTTAAGTATTCTACAAATATGGGACAATATCATTGGCTAAAACGCAAGCTAGAATCATTACATGTTCAACCTTGTTGGAATTGTTTGTTTTTTAAAGTCATGATATAAAAGCTTGTGAAAATTATTCATAAAAAGCTCTGTTTTCTTGTCACAAAAACAAAGAAAATCGGGCGTTACAAACCATTGAAGCCAGGTTTATTTCACATTTTTTTTGTCTGTTTATGTCTTGTGTCTCCGCCCTGTCACTGTCAGCAAATCCCCCCCCCCCCCGAAAAAAAATACCTCCCATATAAAATACCCACCTCCACCCTCCAGCGGCCGGTTGGTTTCCAGTCAATTTTGACTTACAAAAAAGGACTAGAACTCAATTTTTAATCGATCAGCATCCTCCAAATTTTCAACGACCATGGGGAGGAGGTGGGGATGAAGAAGGGGCAGTCCAACTCCAATACGAAATGATTTCTGCTCATTTTGGGGTTTAATGTTACTCTTTACTCTCATAATGACAGAGTAGACCAGATATATTCCCAGAAATCAAGACGGATTAAATATCAATTTCACATTTTTGATATTTTTTAAAGTTTTTCTTGTCCCCCTCCCACCAAAAAAAGACCCCCAAACAAATGTCCTGGATACGGACCTGGGATACGGCCCTGCTCGTTGAGAGTTTGGATGTGTTGGTATGAAAATGCACCCTTTGAGACATCTCCCTCCCTCGCTAACTACAAAACAATCATAGAACCCCATTTTAGAGGTTTAAATCCCTTATTTGCAAATGTTGGAATTGTAAAACAGCAGGGAATTTACCTAAGACAGTGAAATTTGTATAAAACATTAACATATTTTGGCCAGTTTGGGAGGGAGGGAGAAGCCTCAAATGGTGGATTTTAATCCCAAAACATCCCAACTCTCATTGAGCCTTCAGATAAATACAGAATTAGTTCTAAGAAAGAGACAAGAGGAGGGTGGAGGTAGAAATAGATATGCAATCTCCAGAGCCCTATTCTGGGTTTTTGCTTGGAGGGTTGTTTTCTCCGGGATAGGGGGACAAAAAACTTTAAAAAAACACATCAAAAAAGTGAAATTGGTACTTAATCACTCTTGATTTCTGGGAATATTTCTGGTCCACGCTGTTATTATGAAAGTAAAGAGCAACAGTAAACCTCAAAACGAGCAGAATTTATTCTGTATAGGAGGGGGACTACCTCCTCATCCCTAAATACGCCTCACGGTCGTAGAAACTTTGGAGGATGCTCATTAGATCGGAAATTGAGAGTTCTAGTTCTTTTTTTTTTTTTAAGTCAAAAGTGATTGGAAACCAACCCATCTGCTGGCGGGCGGGGGAGTATTTTCCAGGGAGGTATTTTTCACGGGAGGGTATTGCCAGCGGGGAATTATTTTACAAGCGGGGGGAATGTTCCGTGGGGGGTATTTTCCATGGGAGGGGTAAACACCTAGACCCACAGACAGTGAAAGGGCGAAACGGCCCCATTAACAAATATAAAAAGGAGAAATTAATATGGCTTTAATGGTTTGTGACGTCCGATTCGCTTTGTTATTGTGCCATAAAAACTAAGCTTTTTTTTACGAATCATCTTGACAGGCATTTATATCATGACTTTAAAAAACGAACAATTCCAGCAAGGTTGGACATACAAAGATTATAACTTGTGCTTTACCCAATGATATTGCCTCGTACTTGTAGAGCACTGAAAAACTGAGTTCGGTGGTTAAGTTGTACGAAGGCTCAGTTACATCAGGTTTCAGTTGCACGGTGGTTCAGTTGCACGGTGGCTCAGTTACACGAGGGTTCAGTTGCAAGGGGGCTCAGTTGCACGATGGTTCAGTTGCACGGGGCTTCAGTTACACAGGAGTTCAGTTAAACAGGGTTGAGTTGCACAAGAGTTCAGTCAAATGGGGTTCAGTTGCACGAGATTTTAGTTACTCGAGGGTTCAGATGCACGGTGGTTCAGCTGCACTGTGGTTCAGCTGCACAGTGTTTCAGTTACACGGGTGTTCAGTGGCAAGAGGGTTCAGTTACACTGTGTTTCAGTTGCACAGAGGTTAAGTTGCTTGGGGTTCAGTTACACGTTGGCTCAATTGCAATGGAACCAAGGTAAATAGAATCTTAGGCGGGCTTTCGGGTGTGACAACCTAATGCTGTCAAAACTAGTATCAAATTTGTTTTCTGTGTTGGTGTCTACCTTGGCGAGAAACTAAAGGACGTCGTTTTAAAACTGATTGGAGAAACTAAATACAAGGACCGGTTTTTGTGCAGCCCAAGCCTTCTAATCCTTTCGTCTGGCATAATCAAAACATTCAAAGCTAAAAAACTGGGCTCAACAAAAGTATTATAAATCTTAGATGATATAGTAAGCTCTTAGGCTCATCTTTGGGCGAAACAGTTTGTTTCTGAGCATAAGGGCTCTTTAAACCAATAGACTACGAATGTAATTTTTAGGCTTCCAAGAAAAATTATTGGTAATTTTTCGACGAACAAATTTTTTTTAGACACTCATCCTTTTCCCCAGACATAATACTTTTATGTCCCCCCCACAATACTTTGTGAGGGTAAGACCCCTTGCTCTCCTAAAGATCTCTCTGAAAGTTTTATTTCTATCCCCCAGTTGTACCTGATATTCTAAAGACAAGCCACTTTGATAGCCTAGATGAATCTACTTTATTTCAAATTACAGCATTATATGTACAAATATTACATAATTACGATAGATTTCGAGTTATTTTGGGTCAATTCCTGAGTTTCCAGAAATTAATATTGTTATGCATTGTATTATTAATGCATTGTTGCAGTTATGCATTAATGCATAAATGCATTAATGCAGTTATGCATTGTTATTCATTAGGTTTTTCCAGTCATCTTGATTATCATGGAGGTTTATGTTTTAATTGTCATCGAGGGTTTAAAAAAAAACATTGTGCAAAATACGTATAGTTTTCATTGTTTTCATGCTACTTCAATAGCAAAGTCACGTCCTCTAGACAAATAAAATTTAACACCGATTCTAGAGGGATTTGGGTCAAACTCCAAAGGTATGTCCTTAGTCCACGTGAACCTTAGGTTTTTAGATTAATTCATTTAGTGAAAGTATGTTTATCGTTTCGTCCTTCTCTCGTTCGGCTCTGTTTGAAGTAAACAAAATACATTCATTCAGCTGAACAATATCGCATGCAATATCAATGTATTATAACCTATCGATATGTTTACTCTCCAGCAGATCTATTTCATCAAGTGTCAACAAAATAAAAGTTTCCTCTTTTTCTTCAGTTTCCAGAAAATATAACGAAACTTCTATTCCATGTCTTATATCAGTAGAAATGACCCCATAACTCCGACGATTCACCCCTGCTGCCACCTACAACTTTTTTTAATGTTGACGGCGCTCCTAATATGGGCATAGAGTCCCTAGGGAGTCCACGTGGTTAATGGAGTCAATGACCTCTTTTTTCCAAGGTCGATTTGTTGATGTTGTTGTTTGAGAACACGTGGTTATAGGGGTGAATGACCTAAATTTCCAAAGGTGTTGATGTTGTTGTTGTTTTGGGCAAGTGCACGTTCGAGGTGAATGTTATGCCGTCATTGGGAATTTGGAACACCTGTGCTGTCGACCTCAATTCCCCTTTCGTGAATCAATAATTCCCCTTAGAAACAACAAATTAATTCCCCTTTCTTGACAGATCAATCAACCAATGACATCATCTGTCAGACCTTAAAAATTTTCGCCTAGAAACGATTTTCCAGGAATAGATCCAAGTCATTAATGTCTTTGCCTCGGAAACAACTCTACTGGTCGAACTCCAAAAGATATTAATAACCAAACGCCATGGAAACAATTCTCAAAGAAACATCTTAGCGATGAATTGTTTTAGCGTGGGAATCAGGTTTCTTAGTAATTTGAAATGTGTCAGCGCAGAGATGCCAAAAACAAAAGGAACACGCTGAAATTACGTTTTGGGATTATTTGGGCAAAACCGTTTTAGACATTTTATGGAAATATTTAGGCGAAACAGTTAGAGACATTTTAAAAGATGATTTAAAAGATG
This sequence comes from Artemia sp. Qi Xiang Cuo, assembly GCF_049724085.1. Classification (NCBI taxonomy): domain Eukaryota; kingdom Metazoa; phylum Arthropoda; class Branchiopoda; order Anostraca; family Artemiidae; genus Artemia; species Artemia sp. Qi Xiang Cuo. The sequence continues at coordinate 24,678,254 of NC_142795.1, forward strand.
ATTTTAGAAGAGGATTTGAGGGTGAAACTCTGTGGTCGTTATAATACACAAGTTCCATTTGAACAGTGTTGTGAGGTCCCCTACCACAACCCCAAAGGGCTCCGATCCCCCCACCCCAACCCCAAAGGAAACCCCCGGGCCTCAAAGGTTCTCCGGGCTCCCAAAAGGCCCCCGGCGCCCCAAAAGCTCCCGAGCCACCATTTTAATACTTTTTTAAGGCTTTATTATATCTTTTCAGAACAAATTATTATTTTAGGGAATTATTTCGGCGAAACAGTTAGAGACATTTTAAAAGATGATTTTTGAAGAGATTTTAGAAGAGGATTTGAGGGTGAAACTCTCTGGTCGTTATAATACACAAGTTCCATTTGAACAGTGTTGTGAGGTCCCCTATCCACAACCCCAAAGGGTTCCGATCCCCCTACCCCAACCTCGAAGGAAGCCCCGGTCCTCAAAGGGCCCCCAAGCTCCCAAAGGACCAACCGGCCCTCCAGGGCCCCCCAGACCCGCAAAGACCTTCCTCGGGCCCCATAATTCGTTGTGGTGTGTTGTCTGAAACATATGATTTGGGGTGTATGGGTTGCTATTTTTGACCTTTATGAGTTGGATTTCTTAGTCTTTCAAAGGTATGTGTTGTCTAAAACCTATGATTTGGGATGGATGGTTTGCTATTTTTTACTTTTCTGAACTGGATTTCTTACACTTTTATAGGTGTGTGTCGTCAGAAAATTAGGATTTGGGATGTGTAGTTTCCTAGTTGGACTTTTCAGAGATAGGATTCTTAGTCTCTCAAAGGCGCTTGTTGTCTGAAACCTATAGTTTCGGATGAATAGTTTGCTATTTCGGGCTTTTATGAGCTAGGCTTTTTAGTATTTGGTAGGCGAATGTTGTCTGAAACTTATGATGTGGGATATGTAAATTGCTATTTCGGGCTTTTCTGAACTAGATTTCTTAGTCTTTCGTTGGTGTGTGTTGTCCGAAACTTATGATTTGGGATGTGTGGATTGCTATTTTTGACTTTTCTGAGCTGGATTTCTTAGCCGTTCATAGGTGTGTGTTGTCTGAAACTTATGATTTGGGATGGTTAATTTGCTATTTCCGGCTTTTATTAGCTAGGTTTCTTAGCCTTTCATAGGTGTGTGTTGTCAGAAAATTATGATTTGGGAGTTTTAGTTTGCTATTTGATATTTTCAGAGCTAGAATTCTTAGTCTCTCATGGGTGTTTGTTGTCTGAAACCTAGAGTTGGGATGAGCATTTTGCTATTTTCGACTTTTATGAGCTTGATTTCTTACACTGTCATAGGTGTGTGTTGTCAGAAAATTATGATTTGGGATGTGTAGTTTGCTAGTTGGACTTTTCAGAGCTAGGATTCTTAGTCTCTCATAGGCGTTTGTTGTCTGAAACCTATAGTTTGGGATGAATAGTTTGCTATTTCAGGCTTTTATGAGCTAGGTTTCCTAGTATTTCGTAGGTGTGTGTTGTCTGAAACTTATGATTTGGGATATGTAAATTACTATTTCGGGCTTTTTTGAGCTAGATTTAATAGTCTTTCGTGGGTGTGTGTTGTCTGAAACCTATGATTTGGGATGGGTGGATTACTATTTTTGACTTTTCTGAGCTGGTTTTCTTAGCCATTCATAGGTGTGTGTTGTCTGAAACTAATGATTTGAGATGGTTAATTTGCTATTTCCGGCTTTTATTAGCTAGGTTTCTTAGCCTTTCATAGGTGTGTGTTGTCAGAAAATTAGGATTTGGGATGTGTAGTTTGCTTTTTGGACTTTTTAGAGCTAGGATTTTTAGTCCCTAATAGGTGTTTGTTGTCTGAAACCTATAGTTTTGGATGAGTAGTTTGCAATTTCGGGTTTTTATGAGCTAGGTTTCTTAGCCTTTCGTAGGTGTGTGTTGACTGAAACTTATGATTTGGGATATTTAAATTACTATTTCGGGCTTTTCTAAGCTAAATTTCTTAGTCTTTAGTTGGTGTGTGTTGTCTGAAACCTATGATTTGGGATGTGTGGGTTGCTATTTTTGACTTTTCTGAGCTTGATTTCTTAGCCTTTCATAGGTGTGTGTTGACTGAAACCTATGATTTGGGATGAGTGGTTTGCTATTGTTGACTTTTCTGAGCTAGATTTCTTAGCCTTTCATAGGTGTGTGTTGTCCGAAAATTATGATTTGGAATGTGTAGTTTGCTTTTTGGACTTTTCAGAGCTAGGATTCTTAGTCTCTCATAGGTGTTTGTTGTCTGAAACTTCTAGTTTGGGATGAATAGTTTGCTATTTCAGGCTTTTCTGAGCTAAGGTTTCCTAGTATTTCGTAGGTGAATGTTGTCTGAAACTTATGATTTGGGATATGTAAATTACTATTTCGGGCTTTTCTGAGCTAAGGTTTCTTAGTATTTCATTGGTGTGTGTTGACTGAAACCTATGATTTGGGATGGGTGGATTGCTACTTTCGACTTTTTTGAGTTAGTTTTCTTAGCCATTCATAGGGGTGTTTTGTCTGAAACCTAGGGTTTGGGATGGTTAATTTGCTATTTTTGACTTTTCTGACCTAGGTGTCTTAGCATTTCATAGGTGTGTGCTGCCAGAAAATTACGATTTGGGATTTGTAGTTTGCTTTTTGGACTTTTCAGAGCTATGATTCATAGTCCCTCATAGGTGTTTGTTGTCTGAAACCTATAGTTTGGGATGAGTAGTTTGCTATTTCAGGCTTTTCAGAGCTAAGGTTTCTTAATATTTCATAGGTGTGTGTTGTCTGAAACTTATGATTTGAGGTGGGTAATTTGCTATTTCCGACATGATCAATTCTATTTCCGACTTTTCATAACCCGATTTCTTAGTCTTTCATAGGTGTGTGGTGTCTGAAACCTATGATTTGGGAATGAGTGGTTTGCTATTTTTGACTTTTCTGAGCGAGATTTCTTAGCCTTTCATAGGTGTGTGCTTTCAGAAAATTATGATTTGGGAGGTGTAGTTTGCTTTTTGGACTTTTCAGAGCTAGGATTCTTAGTCCCTTATAGGTGTTTGTTGTCTGAAACTTCTAGTTTGGGATGAGTAGTTGGCTATTTCAGGCTTTTCTGAGCTACGGTTTCTTAGTATTTCGTAGGTGAATGTTGTCTGAAACTTATGATTTGGGATATGTAAATTACTATTTCAGGCTTTTCTGAGTTGGATTTCTTAGTCTTTCATAGGTATGTGTTGTCTGTAACCTATGATTTGGGATGGGTGGTTTGCTATTTTTGCCTTTTCTGAGCTGGATTTCTTACCCTTTCATAGGTGTGTGTTGTCAGAAAATTATGATTTGGGATGTGTAGTTTGCTAGTTGGACTTTTCAGAGCTAGGATTCTTAGTCTCTCATAGACGTTTGTTGTCTGAAACCTATAGCTCAGGACTAGTATTTAGCCATTTCAGAATCTTCTGAGATATGTTTTCTAGCATTTCATGTGCGTTTGTAGCTTGAAACTTATGATTTCGTGTATGTAAATTGCTATTTCTGAGTTTAAAACGCTATATATGTTGATTATTCGTGAATGCTTGTTGTCTGAAACCTATGATTTGGGATGTGTGGGTTGCTATTTTTTGACTTTTCTGAGCTGGATTTCTTAGCCTTTCATAGGTGTGTGTTGACTGAAACCTATGATTTGTGATGAGTGGTGTGCTATTTTTGACTTTTCTGAGCTAATCTTCTATGAAAAACTCGGAACAGAAATCTAAATTTTTTCACCTCTTTGAGAAAAGTCGTAAATGAATTTAATAAAATTTATAATGAAAGTGGAACTTTTTATCTTCATGGAAAATAATTACACCCATATTATAACGTCTCCTGTATTCTATGGAAAAATTTAGAATTGAACTTTAAATTTTTTATTGGGGAAATTAGAATTGAATTGTGTTCTTTGGTAAAATTCAGAATAGAGCTTGAATATTCACGATCAAAAAGTATAACTTTTCCTATTTTCTATGAAAAATTTGGAACACAACTTTAAATTTCTTCATCTCTTTGAGAAAAAAATCTGAATTGAAGTGGAAATTTTTATATTACTCTGGGAAAATAGATTTGATCAATAACTTATTTCATTTTCATTGAGAAAATTCAGAATCGAAGTTGAGCTTTTCTTCTTCCGGGAAAATATTTGGAGCAGAACTTTAAATTTTTTCATCTCTTTGAGAAAGGTCGGAATTGAATTTAAGAAAATTTAGAATTAAAGTGAAACTTTTTATCTTCATGGAAAATAATCACAATCATAGTATAACTTTTCCTATCTTCTACGGAAAAATTTAGAAGTGAACTTTATATTTTTATGTCTTGGTGAACTTGAAACTGAAGTGGAAGATTCATATTTTCTCTAGAGAAATTAGAATTGAATTGTGTTCTTTGGTAAAATTCAAAAGAGAGCTTGAACTTTTCTATCTTCTATGAAAAATTTGGAACAGTATTTTAAATTTTTTCATCTCTTTGAGAAAAGTCGGAACTAAATTTAAGAAAATTTATAATTAAAGTGAAACTTTTTATCTTCATGGAAAATAATCAGAAATCATAGCATAACTTTTCCTATCTTCTACGGAAAAATTTGAACTAAACTTTAAATTTCTTATGTCCTGGTGAACTTAAAACTGAAGTGGAAGCTTTTTATTTTCTCTGGAAAAATTAGAATTGAATTGTGTTCTTTGGTAAAATTCAGAAGAGAACTTGAAGTTTTCTATCTTCATTGAAAAATTTGGAACAGTATTTTAAATTTTGTCATCTCTTTGAGAAAAATCTGAACTGAAGTGGAAACTTCTTATATTATTTTGGGGAAATAGAATTGATCATGTCGAAAATAGTAAATTACATACCTCAAATCATAAGTTTCAGACAACACACACCTACGAAATACTAAGAAACCTTAGCTCAGAAAAGCCTGAAATAGCCAACTACTCATCCCAAACTGTAGGTTTCAGACAACAAACACCTATGAGGGACTAAGAATCCTAGCTCTGAAAAGTCCAAAAAGCCAACTACAATCCCAAATCATAATTTTCTGACAGCACACACCTATGAAAGGCTAAGAAATCTAGCTCAGAAAAGTCAAAAACAGCAAACCACTCATCCCAAATCATAGGTTTCAGTCAACAAACACCTATGAAAGGCTAAGAAATCCAGTTCAGAAAAGTCAAAAAATAGCAACCCACACATCCCAAATCATAGGTTTCAGACAACACACACCAACGAAAGACAAGAAATCTAGCTTAGAAAAGCCCGAAATAGTAATTTACATATCCCAAATCATAAGTTTCAGACAACATTCACCTACGAAATACTAAGAAATCTTAGCTCAGAAAAGCCTGAAATAATCAACTACTCATCCCAAACTAGAAGTTTCAGACAACAAACACCTATGAGGGACTAAGAATCCTAGCTCTGAAAAGTCCAAAAAGCAAACTACACCTCCCAAATCATAATTTACTGAAAGCACACACATATGAAAGGCTAATAAATCTAGCTCAGAAAAGTCAAAAATAGCAAACCACTCATCCCAAATCATAGGTTTCAGTCAACACACCCCTACGAAAGGCTAAGAAATCCAGCTCTGAAAAGTCAAAAACAAGGAACCCACACAACCAAAATCATAGGTTTCAGACAATTCACACCTACGAAAGACTAAGAAATCTGGCTATGAAAAGTCGGAAATAGCAAATTACACACCTCAAATCATAAGTTTCAGACAACACACACCTACGAAATACTAAGAAACCTTAGCTCAGAAAAGCCTGAAATAGCAAACTAGTCATCCCAAACTATAGGTTTCAGACAACAAACACCTATGAGGGACTATGAATCCTAGCTCTGAAAAGTCCAAAAAGCAAACTACAAATCCCAAATCATAATTTTATGACAGCACACACCTATGAAAGGCTAAGAAACCTAGCTCAGAAAAGTCAAAAATAGCAAATTAACCATCCCAAATCATAGGTTTCAGACAACAGACACCTATGAAAGGCTAAGAAATCCAGCTCAGAAAAGTCAAAAATAGCAATCCACTCATCCCAAATCATAGGTTTCAGACAACACACACCAACGAAAGACTAAGAAATCTAGCTTAGAAAAGCCCGAAATAGCAATTTACATATTTCAAATCATAAGTTTCAGACAACATTCACCTACGAAATACTAGGAAACCTTAGCTCAGAAAAGCCTGAAATAGCAAACTATTCATCCCAAACTAGAAGTTTCAGACAACAAACGCCTATGAGAGACTAAGAATCATAGCTCTGAAAAGTCCAAAAAGCAAACTACACATCCCAAATTATAATTTTCTGACAACACACACCTACGAAATACTATGAAACCTTAGCTCAGAAAAGTCAAAAATAGCACACCACTCATCACAAATCATAGGTTTCAGTCAACACACACCTATGAAAGGTTAAGAAATCCAGCTCAGAAAAGTCAAAAAATAGCAACCCACACATCCCAAATCATAGGTTTCAGACAACACACACCAACGAAAGACTAAGAAATCCAACTCAGAAAAGCCCGAAATAGTAATTTACATATGAATAGTCGGAAATAGCAAATTACACACCTCAAATCATAGGTTTCAGACAACACACACCTATGAAATACTAAGAAAACTTAGCTCAGAGAAGCCTGAAATAGCTAACTACTCATCCCAAACTATAGGTTTCAGACAACAAACACCTATGAGGGACTATGAATCCTAGCTCTGAAAAGTCCAAAAAGCAAACTACAAATCCCAAATCGTAATTTTCTGACAGCACACACCTATGAATGGCTAAGAAACCTAGCTCAGAAAAGTCAAAAATAGCAAATTAACCATCCCAAATCATAGGTTTCAGACACCACACCCCTACGAAATACTGAGAAATCTAGCTCAGAAAAGTCAAAAAATAGCAAACCACTCCATCCCAAATCATGGGTTTCAGACAACACACACCTATGAAATACTAAGAAACCTTAGCTAAGAAAAGCTTGCAATAGCAAACTATTCACCCCAAACTATTGGTTTCAGACAACAAACACCTATGAGGGACTATGAATCCTAGCTCTGAAAAGTCCAAAAAGCAAACTACAAATCCCAAATCGTGATTTTCTGACAACACACACCTATGAAAGCCTAAGAAACCTAGCTTAGAAAAGTCAAAAATAGCAAATTAACCATCCCAAATCATAGGTTTCAGACAAAACACACCTATGAAAGCCTAAGAAATCCAGCTCAGAAAAGTCGAAAATAGCAATCCAACCATCCCAAATCATAGGTTTCAGACAACACACACCAACGAAAGACTAAGAAATCTAGCTTAGAAAAGCCCTAAATATTAATTTACATATCCCAAATCATAAGTTTCAGACAGCAGTCACCTACGAAATACTATGAAACCTTATCCCGAAAAAGCCTGAAATATCGAACTATTCATCTTAAACTATAAGTTTCAGGCAACAAACGCCAAAGAGAGACTAAGAATCATAGCTCGGAAAACTCTGAAAAGCAAATTAAACATTCTAAATCATAATTTTCTGACAATACACACCTATGAAAGTATAATAAATCTAGCTAAGATAAGTCAAAAATAGCAACCAACACATCCCAAATCATAGGTTTCAGACAGCACACACCAACGAAAGACTAAGCAAACTATCTCAGAAAAGCCCGAAATAGTAATTTACATATCCCAAATCATAAGTTTCAGTCAACACACACCTACGAAAGGCTAAGAAACCTAGCTCATAAAAGCCTGAAATAGCAAACTACTCATCCCAAACTATAGGTTTCAGACAACAAACACCTATGAGGGACTAAGAATCCTAGCTCTGATCCAAAGTCCAAATAGCAAACTACACATCCCAAATCATAATTTTCTGACAACACACACCTATGAAAGGCTAAGAAACCTAGCTAATAAAAGCCGGAAATAGCAAATTAACCATCTCAAATCATAAGTTTCAGACAACACACACCTATGAACGACTAAGAAATCCAGCTCAGAAAAGTCAAAAATAGCAATCCACCCACCCCAAATCATAGGTTTCAGACAACACACACCAACGAAAGACTAAGAAATCTAGCTCAGAAAAGCCCGAAATAGTAATTTATATATCCCAAATCATAAGTTTCAGACAACACACACCTACGAAATACTAGGAAACCTAGCTCATAAAAGCCTGAAATAGCAAACTTTTCATCCCAAACTATAGGTTTCAGACAACAAACGCCTATGAGAGACTAAGAATCCTAGCTCTGAAAAGTCCAACTAGAAAACTACACATCCAAAATCATAATTTTCTGACAACACACACCTATGAAAGGGTAAGAAATCCAGCTCAGAAAAGTCAAAAATAGCAAACTACTCATCCCAAACTATAGGTTTCAGACAACAAACACCTATGAGGGACTAAGAATCCTAGCTCTGAAAAGTCCAAATAGCAAACTACACATCCTAAATCATAATTTTCTGACAACACACACCTATGAAAGGCTAAGAAACCTAGCTAATAAAAGCCGGAAATAACAAATTAACCATCCCAAATCATAAGTTTCAGACAACACACACCTATGAACGGCTAAGAAATCCAGCTCAGAAAAGTCAAAAATAGCAATCCACCCATCCCAAATCATAGGTTTCAGACAGCACACATCAACGAAATACTAAGAAATCTAGTTCAGAAAAGCCCGAAATAGTAATTTAAATGTCCCAAATCATACGTTTCAGACAAAATTCGCCCACGAAATACTAGAAAGCATGGCTCATAAAAGCCCGAAATAGCAAACTATTCACCCCAAACTATAGGTTTCAGACAGCAAGCGCCTTTGAGAGACTAAGAATCCTATCTCTGAAAATTCCAACTAGCAAACTACACATCCCAAATCATAATTTTTTGACAACACACACCTATGAAAGGGTAAGAAATCCAGCTCAGAAAAGTCAAAAATATTAAACCATCCATCCCAAATCATAGGTTTCAGACAACACATACCTATGAAAGACTAAGAAATCCAACTCAGAAAAGTCAAAAATAGCAACCCATACACCCCAAATCATAGGTTTCAGACAACACGCGTCACCAAAAGAGAGGGCCTGGGGAGGGTCTTTGAGGGTCTGGGGGGGGCCCTTGGGGATGGGGTGGTCATTGGGAAGCTCGGGGGACCTTTGCGGACCTGGGGATTCGTTGGGGGTGGGGGTTGGGGGATCGGAACCCTTTGGGGTTGGGGATAGAGGACCTCACGACACTGTTCAAATGGAACTTGTGTATTATAACGACCACAGAGTTTCACCCTCAAATCCTCTTCTAAAATCTCTTCAAAAATCATCTTTTAAAATGTCTCTAACTGTTTCGCCGAAATAATTCCCTAAAATAATAATCTGTTCTGAAAAGATATAATAAAGCCTTAAAAAAGTATTAAAATGGTTGCTCAGGAGCCTTTGGGGCTGCGGGGGTCCTTTGGGAGCCCGGAGAACCTTTGAGGACCGGGGGCTTCCTTTGGGGTTGGGTGGGGGGTATCGGAACCCTTTGGGGTTGTGGTAGGGGACCTCACAACACTGTTCAAATAGAACTTGTGTATTATAACGACCACAGAGTTTCACCCTCATATCCTCTTCTAAAATCATCTTTTAAATCATCTTTTAAAATGTCTCTAACTGTTTCGCCAAAATAATTCCATAAAATGTCTAAAACGGTTTCGCCCAAATAATCCCTAAACGTAATTTCAGCGTGTTCCTTTTGTTTTTGGCATCTCTGCGCTGACACATTTCAAATACTAAGAAACCTGATTCCCACGCTAAAACAATTTATCGCTAAGATGTTTCTTTGTTTCCATGGCGTTTGGTTATTAATATCTTTTGGAGTTCGACCAGTAGAGTTGTTTCTGAGGCAAAGACATTAATGACTTGGATCTATTCCTGGAGAATCGTTTCTAGGCGAAAATTTTTAAGGTCTGACAGATGATGTCATTGGTTGATTGATCTGTCAAGAAAGGGGAATTAATTTGTTGTTTCTAAGGGGAATTATTGATTCACGAAAGGAGAATTGAGGTCGACAGCAAAGGGGTTCCAAATTCCCAATGACGGCATAACATTCACCTCGAACGTGCACTTGCCCAAAACAACAACAACATCAACACCTTTGGAAATTTAGGTCATTGACCCCTATAACCACGTGTTCTCAAACAACAACAACAACAAATCAACCTTGGAAAAAAGAGGTCATTGACTCCATTAACCACGTATACTCCCTAGGGACTCTATGCCCATATTAGGAGCCCCGTCAACATTAAAAAAAGTTGTAGGTGGCAGCAGGGGTGAATCGTCGGAGTTATGGGGTCATTTCTACTTATATCTATCACATTTATCTGGAAACGTTATTATATCATTATTATTTTGCATTTTGTTCAATGAAAACCGATTAAAATACATTATCTTATAAGGCACTTGCTCTTTTTACATTTTCCATGTTTTCATCCATAACCGTTCAATACTCTTCCACTTACATCTCGTGCAAGACTTAGGCTACATTTTTTTTCATTTTTTTTCTTTTTTTACAGAAACTAACGCAATTTTGCCGCCTCATTATGGAATTAACTAAAAAAAACAAGTTTTTTTTAACTGAAAGTAAGGAGCGACATGCGTAAAGACTTAGAGTACTACTACTACTACTACTACTATTACTACTAACAACTCACCACAGCAAGACGCCACCTGAGGCGGCCAACACGGCTACACACGCTACTCATCCATCCCATTCCATTCAAAGCCTCCCTTTTTACACCCGCCCACGAAGTTTCCATTTCCTTTAAATCTTTCTTTATGACGTCAGTAGTAAGGGGTCTATATATTAAGAATATACATGCACTTTCACAAGCCTGAGGCACGGATATGTGTGTATATTTTCAAGTAATTGGGTTACCAGGGGCAGGCATCTATATATTAAAAATTTACATTGAATTACACGTGGATATGTGTGTGTATTTTCAAGTAATTGGGTTACCAGGGGCATTTGCCTATTACAATGAACCCTATGTGGGTTGGCAGACAGGTTTTCTATTATGAGACTCATTTTTTGTGTGTCAAAGGGTTAAAGAAAGCTTGGTGGTTAGTCAATATAATAAGTTGATTGGTTGGTCTTTTAAAAAACTTGCCAAGCTATAATGTACTCAATTAAAAAAAAAACCGATATAATAACCATACACTGCAAACCACTTTTCAATGTGTTTTAATACATTTTTTATAGTACACAATATATTATTAACTTTTGAAAACATTAGATTCGTCAATTTTCATTGTGGTTACACTTTTCATTCTTTTATTTCCCCCCCCCCCCAAAAAAAAAAAATTAAGAAAAACGTTTTAATAGTAAATTCAAATTTCAGAGGGACTTAGCCCCCCCCCCCTCCAACAATACAGAATCTTAAGAATATGAAGACTATATGCGATAAAAACGTCAAAGCACTCTTTTTTATATTATTTAAATAAAATCACTCCTCCAGCTTTTTGATTAAAATTTTTAATTTTTTTGAAAAACAGTTTTTTTATCATTCAGATTAAATCTTTTCACAAATAGGTTTTGTTTTTCTGCTGCTAATTAAAATATTGCGGGTTACAATTTGTGTGATAGTTTTAGGAGGGGGGGGGGGTTAAATTTCACAGGCTCTTGCTATAAACGGGATTTGTCTAAGTCCGATTTCAGGGCGGATTACTGGGGGAAAAAAGTTGAGCGGGAGGGGGTCGAGGTGCCCTCCATTTTTTTTTTTTGGTTACTTAAAAAGAACATTGTAACTTTTAACTTATGTTAAACTTAAGCTTCAGATAGGAGTTTTTAACTTATTTATTAGAGCTCTATGATGATTTGTTTTTAATTAGCATTCTATAAGTTTTAGAGGGCGTTTTCCCCCTTTTTCGAAAACATGGCAAATTTTTCGCAGGCGCGTAACTTTTGACCGGTATAGCTAAACTTGATGAAACTGATATATTTGAAATCATAAGGATTCGCTCTTTACGCCCTATTTATGTTTCACTTTTTGTGCCTCAAACTGAGATTGTTGTGGATGAGCAGGGTGAGTTTTCTTTTAGAACTTCCACAGATAAAGAAATTTCTAATTTAATACATAGTCTTCAGAGTAATGATTGGTCTAGTGCTCTTGAAGCTAATGATGTTGATTGTGCAACGAGTTTATTTTTGTGTCGTATGGGAGCTCTGTTGGATAAGCATTTTCCTCTTAGAAAGAGGCCAAGGAATTCCATACCTAAATGTCCATGGATGTCTAGAGGTCTGATCAATGCTACACATATGAAGGCGTCTCTGTTTAAGGCTGCATGTAAAAGTAAGACACAGGATGATCTTTTGAAGTATGAACTTTATAAAAATGTGCTTACTTCTTCAGTACGTGCAGCCAAAAAGCTATATTTTTTGCGTCGAATTGATGAGTGTAAGGGGAATTTGCGAAAGGTTTGGACTGTAGTTAATGAAGCTCTTTCCCGCAAGAAACTCAAACAGTCCCCCCTTGTCACTACAGGAAAGCTGATGGATCTTTTGTGGACAAAAATTCTTCAGCAAGCGCCTTCAATTCGTATTTCACCTCACTTCCTTCAGTTCCTAATCCACCCTACAGCAGAGTAAGTAGTTTTCCCTTAGCAGAAAAGTCATTTTTCCTTTTTCCATGCAGTGATACCGAAATTTCTAACATTATTTCTCAGCTTTCAAGTAGCCGTACAGTTGATGGTTTTGGTTTGAGCTGTAATGTTCTTAAGAAAATTGGTCAGTTTGTTTCTAACCCCATCTCACACATAACTAACCTCTCTCTTTCTTCTGGTGTTTTTCCTCATTTATTTAAGGTTGCTAATGTTGTACCTTTGTTTATAAAAGGTGATTCATCTCTAATTGCAAACTATAGACCTATATCTCTCCTTCCTGTAATTTCTAAGGTTGTTGAAAAAGTAGTGTATTGTAGACTCTCTTCATTTGTATTTAGTACTAATACGACTGCAGGTAATTCTCTCATAACTAACCATCAGTATGGATTTCGTCCCAGTTTCTCTACCTTGCATGCACTTTCAGATGCAACAGAGTTTGTGCGTGTTAATCTTGACAAGGGCTTGTGTGTTTTGGGTCTATTTCTTGACTTTTCAAAGGCATTTGATATGGTCGTTCACTCTGTTCTTTTGTCTAAATTATCTTCATTTGGAGTGCATGGAGTCCCACTTGAATGGTTTAGGTCTTACCTCTCAGGGAGATCTCAGTATGTTTCGGTTAATGGTACTTCTTCCTCTTCCTTGCCTATTGTGAAAGGTGTCCCACAGGGCTCTGTGCTTGGACCACTTTTGTTTTTAATTTATATTAATGATCTTGTTGATGGTCTTCATCCCCTTGTGCACCCTATACTTTTTGCTGATGACAGTAACTTCTTCATTGCTGCAGTGGACCTGTCATCTGCCATTTCCCTAGCTCAAGGTCTTCTTGATAAAGTAAAACATTGGTACTGGTCAAATGGTATGACTCTCAACAGCCAAAAAAGTGCCATTGTACACTTTAGAACCCCTTATCGTATGAGAGACGCAGGGGAACCAACCATCCTGACTTATGGGAATGATATTATACCGCAAGCTTCTATAGTGAAATTTCTTGGTGTGTATCTTGACTGTTTTCTTTCTTTTAAACCCCATATAACTCATACCCGTTCCCTTGTCCTCCGCCAATCTTCAATGTTATATAGGGTTAACTCATTTCTTCCCCCTGATGTTATGCTTTCTCTTTATTATGCTTTTATTTTTGCTTACCTTTCTTATTGCTGTTCTGTCTGGGGTAGTACTAATAAATCTCTTCTCTGCTCACTTTAAAGAGCCCAAAATAGGGCAGTGAAGGCTACTTTTCTTCTTCCTCGTTTTTACCCTTCCTCTGATCTTTATAATGATACTGGAATAGCTCTGCTGGATCGTATTGTGGGTAAAAGTTACCTTTATTTAGCACATTCTGCTTTTCTAGGTAGACTCCCACCATCTCTGCAGCAGTTTTTCTTTCTGTCAGGCTCAGGTAGGTATTCTTCTTTTTTACGTAGCTCTTATCGCAGGTTCATTTTACCTAAGCGTTCATCGACAGCAGGTCAGAGGTCTCCTGTTTATCAATCTATTTTACTATGGAAATCCATCCCTCCTGATGTCCCTCTATCTCTTTCTGCAAAGGCACTTTCTCGCTGGGTATTTCCAGTATAGTATTTTCCCCCTTTTTTCTTCATTTTTTGCATTCTAGACACATTTATGTCTTTTTTTTTTTTCATTCAATATATTTCAAATAATTCTCCTATTTTCTCCTATTATTTCTCCTATTTTCATAAATGTCTCTTATCTAATTTTTTTTTTTTTTTCCAGTGCTTTATAATATTGTCTTATTTTTTTTGTTGGCCCTGTACAAGCTTAGCTTCTTGGGCGTGTTTAAATTTTAAGTTTGTAATTGTATTGTTTTTTTTTTTTAGTATTAATAAATTGATTGATTGATTGATTGATTGACGCTAAAGTTTTTTATTTTTTAAAAAAAAAAAAAAGGTGTGAGACAAGGTCAAACTTTAGCGTAAAGAGCGATGCGATGAGGAGGGGGGCACCCCTTTCATATAGGGAATAATTTCTGTTCGGTTTAATGTCGCTCCTTACTTTCAGTTTTAAAAAACTTGTTTTTTTTATTTAATTTCTGATCGTTTTTTAGTTAATGCAGCTTTTATTAGCATAAAAATTTTACTTTTCTTTTGCTAAATGAATGTTTTTACAAATTAACTTACGTAACTAACTTCTATATTCGTGTATTTTTCTTCTGGCAAAAAATACAAAGTTGCAGATTTTTGCAGATATGAGCTTGAAAGCTATGTAATACGGTTTTCGGATAGGCTGAATCTGACGGTGTGATTTTCATTAGAATTCATTCACTTGTAGGGGGTGTTTCCCCCCTCTTAAAAAAAAAAAACGGGTAAATTTTTCTCAGGCTCGTAGCCTTTGATGAGTAATACTAAACGTAATAAAATTTATATATATATTTAGAATCAGCATTATAAACACATTCTTTTGATACATTTATTAACATCAAAATTCCGTTTTTAAAAGTTTGGATTACTATTGAGCCGTGTCGCTTGTTTTTTTTATTGTTTTTTTTTCTATTACGTATATGAGGGGGAGGGTTCTCCCCTTAGTCAAAAACACACACTTTAAGTTAAAAATATAAAAAAAATTCGATTCACAACCCTCTGAATCACAAAGGCTGTTTTTAATTAGAATAGATAGCTCTTTTGAAAGCACTAAAAAAATTGTAGCGTAAAGAGCTAGGTATTGACTTGGGAGAGAGAACCCCCTCACATACATTATAATTTCTGTTCGTTTTTATTTAGCAGTATGAAATTAATAATAGCCCTAATGAGCAATAAACAAGAGGAGGAGGAGGGCAAATTTTTACAGGTTAAGAATTTATACAAAAAACTTAAAAAAGGGAAGTTTTTTTTTTAATGATAAATTTTTCATTTTTTTTTCAATGAAGAGTATACGTGGAATAGCCCCCCATCGGAAAAGAAAGCAAGACTGAGCGAAGCTGCATTAATGCAAGCCGCAAGACCATCAATTATCAAATATGCCGGTAGAATTACACACGATCTGGACCAGCCAACGACCACCCAACTTATAGTGCAGAGCCCTCTAACCCCAGTGTTAGCTCCACGCAAGCTGGAAGGAAGTTAAAAAGAGAATGGACTGCTTCTCATAATGCCTCAGCTCAGCCTACTGAAGATCGTGAGCTTGACCCCCTTCATGTTTTGCCAAAGAATTCAGATTTAGAAACCCAGTCAGAATTTGTCAGTATATACATAATTTTTTCTTTTTCTATTTTCAAAAATAATGTATATTTTCTCAGGCACTTAGGTTTTGATGAGTAAAACATAAATTCGTTTCTAAGCTATTCTATAATAATTCTGTTTCATTTTCTTTCATTAACCCAATTAGTAAAATATAATGGAATGCTTATAACACTGAAATAGCTTATCATACATTTCTAAAAAACCTTACCTTGTAACTTCTCTCTTCTAACTTAGACGTTTTTATAATGCAATAATCCAATATTCCTTTAAACAAACTAACTATACGAAAACATACAATTCGCTATTTCACAGATGACAACCATTCTTAAACTGGGGTATGTTTTGCAGTAAGCTTTTGCACACATCCAGTCCTTATCAAATCTCCCATCGTTACATTTGAATTATAATCGGCTTGATAGATATAATTTTAATTCTAAGCGGGGTTCTTGTGACAGGATGTGTATTTCCGATAAGATATATTAACACATAGGAAGAAGGTTTTTAATAATCTCCAATTATGTCTTCACAGTGTTGTCAAGAAACATTATTTGGGGCGAACTCATTTCATTGAAACACTTAGGGACATTTTAGAAGGTGTTCTCGAGAAAGAATTTGAGGGTGTTCTATTTGAACAGTGTTGTGAAGTCCGATATCCCAACTCGAAAGGGTATCGATCCTCCTACCTCGAAGGAAGCCCCCGGCTCCCAAGGGTCCTCACAGGGGGGAGCTCTAAAAAGAACCATCCAGCATTTTAATTGCATTTTAATTGTTAATAAGGATAGAGAAAAAAAGTTCTTCTCTCTCTCTTACAATAATTATTTAGCCCAGATCAACGTTTTAAACAACTTCCAACAACACAAGTGGCAAAAGACATAGTAAAAGTTAAATTGTTGAGAGAGTTGTACAACAAACAACCGACGTATGTGCTTTTTGTCCATTAGGTAAAGATGAGGAGCAAGTGTTTATACAGCATACCGCGTCAGTATAACGATTGTCAAATTTCATTGAGTTATAATGAAGAGGGTCAGGCACTAGAATTGGACCCATATTTTTTATTTTTATTCTAAAAATTTTTGGAATAAAACCATTAGTTTTTTTTATCATTCTCATACTAGAACTTAGCCTTCTAAGAATGATACTACATTTTCCGGAATAAAATATTATATATATTTTTTTTAACATTTTCTGTTACCCTAGTGAAAGACATGTTGCAATATAACTTTTTTTTTCTTCTTCTTTTAATTGTTCAGGTGGTGGTGGGACAATGACTTTGAGAAATTTACATAGTTTTTTAACTTTATAAAAATAGTGGGTATTTTACATAAAAAACAAAACTTTTTTTCTACAGATTAAAGATAGAGCACCACCACCGAAACCATTGAGTGATGAAGCAAGTGTATTTACAGGACCAATTCTGTCACCACCAACGGAGTTCAGTGATCAACCTACACTAGTTCTAGACGATATGGAGTGGCATAGGGGGTTCCTTAAGGATGTTGCTGGGGAGATGGCTAGTCTAGACGACTTTAGCTGTGATATTAACATGCTTGAGGATCTGGGGTGGACACATAGCCTTATGCGCGAACATTTAAATAATGCTACAAGTGCATCTGAACTGGGTCCTCGAAAGGAATGGCCATCACAGTAAAATACAGGCTGGATCGACCAGTTGTACCCAAATACGTTGGAATAAGCACTGGGGGACCTCATGCCACATCCCCCCAATGTGATTGAACAGTCTGGGAGTGGTGGTGTTATTAACAATTCCCTGTCACACCCCACCATTCCACTGAATGTTATAGATAGTAGTAGTAATACAACAGCAACAGTATCCCCTCTTCCGGATTTTTTTCTGTCCAACTCTGCCTTGCACCACACATTGGTCTACAGCGCCAAATTCAGTGACCCCTTCAACTCTTTAGTGTCGGGAGATATAATAACACATTCCCTGGCCATTACAAATTCATATAGTGATAAGATTCGAGACATTCTTGAACAACAAATGGGGGTTGGGGGGGTGGGGGTCAGTTTAAAAGCATCAATAGCACTCAAAATATTTTTTTTAAATGAAAGTGCGGGTGAGATGTATTCGAAATACTTGCACACAGAGAAGTTGGCAATACACCCGCATTTATCAAATTATGGGGAGGTTTTTCTAAATTGGGTTAATAGTATTCAAAGTAAGTGGGAAAATTATAACGAGGGGGGTAGTGGATCTGTGGTTTTATTTATTGAAAGTTTAAATGTGGAGAGGGCAATTGAATTAAAATATCATTCAGATTTGGAGGGGAGCAAGGGAATACAATGAATTTGTTTCGATACGAGGCTTAAGGGCTTCGAGTTTGCGTTTTTAATTGTAGCATACACACATTTGCACGATGATAACACTAAGAAGACGTTGGACAAAATGGCAGTGACGGGTAGAGAGGGTTCAAAGGTCCCCAAAGTAGATTTTAATTGTTTAAATGGCCAATATCCCGTGACACTAAAAGGAATAGATATTTTTGAGCGGGCTAATGCACATTTAAAGATTGGTGTCACGGTGTTACAGTATGAACTAGAATTTGAAGAGGGTCAGCGTTCCGATAAGAAGGGTGTATTATTTCCAGTGCGGGTTCCTTCAATTGAATCAGTAGAACATTGGGTGTGGCTTCTATACACCCCACCCACAGACTCCGATTCAATTGGTCATTTCAATCTAATTACGGATATTAGTAGGGTTTTAAGTGAGGGTAAAAAGTGAGGGGGTATACATTATTACTGTCCGACATTCCTGTCAAGATTTTGGACTGATTTAAAGTTAAAGCATCACATGAAACACTGTAAACGTCATGGATACCAGGCTGTGGAGACGGTAAGAGGAGATAGAGCGATCTTACGTTTTAAAAATTTTCAAAACACGCTCCTGCAAAGCAATAAGATCGCTTTGGACTGCGAGGCTAAGCTGACAGACGTGTGCGATCCGTCAAATTCAAATCATGTTAAAATACATGAAGCCATAGGGGTCTCTTACGCTCACGCGCAACGAGATTCCAATAATACCATGCAAGTGTTGGAGGTAGTGGAGATGTTGAGTGACGGTGAAGACTGCATGCGCTTGGAATTGGTCAGTCTAATCTAAAGAGCGAACGGTGCCATTTTGTGCCTTCGCTATACAAACTCTACTCTACTCCTATCACCAGATGACAGTGTGGCCATTAAAATTCGTAACATGTGTGGGGTTTGAAAGTGAGACTTTGATGATGGTTTTGGGACTGGTGGGAGGAGTAAGGTGATCGACCATGATCATTTGTGGCAGTAAATTAAATCGGGAGGAAGTAACTTTAGAGGGATAGCACACCAGTCATGCAATTTAAAAGTTAGACAACACTATTTCGTACCTGTTTTTATACACAATTCCAATTACGAATTAAAGTCCGTTCTTCCGGCGTTGGCCCGCATTGCCAAGGGGGGGGTTGTGGATGGTTCTTTTTCATATAATATAATACCCAAATCATCGGAGAAGCTACTTCTGCTAGAATTAATTTCGAAAACAGTTGATAAGGGTAACAAGTGCCTGAATAAAATCCCTTTTTTAGACTCCTTCAGCTTCTTCCCCAAATCTTTAAGTCAATTGATTCAGGTGCAGAAAAGTGACAATTTTGATAGCTTCACCCTCCTCAAACAGCGCGTCCCCGATGATGAAATTTATGATTTATTAACGTGAAAGGGTATATATCAAAATGGTTATTACAAATGTGGTTCGAGGATATATGAGGTGTCACTACAAAAAATTGATGCCTTTTAAAATTCTCTTTCTTAGAGTGAGTTCTCCACCAGCGACTAAGAATTTGCTAAGTGGGTTTGGGAAAAGGGCGGATGTAAAAAAGGGTAGGATTATTGTAAACTTTACTTGGCCAGTGACGTAATCACTCTTCTGGATATTGTGTGCGAAAATATGGATAAAATCTATGAGGACTTGGGGTTGGATATAGGTTGTTATTTTTTAACCCCCCTTTTGGTGTTGTAATTGAAATAGAAAATCAAAAAATAAGAAATTGGTCTGATTGCGGATGTGTATCAGCATCTGTTTGTAGAGCGATCAAATCTAGGTGTGTATGTTTTTCCCGTAGATTATATCAAGAAAACTGATCCGAGTGGACAGCAAACCGATAAAAAGATAGACGTAGTTTTTCTGGATATAAATTCTCTTTACCAATCTGCAATGTCTCACTACTGTTTGCCGTGTGTCAATTAAAAATTGCTTAACAATCCATGTGCCTCGAATTCCTTCAATATTACTAGCGTAGAGGAGAATGGTGAGAAAGGGTAGTTTTTTTAAACTGATGGTAAAATAATCTTGGAAATCCATGAAACGGTCAAATACTCTGATTTATTGAGCTTAAATAGACCGGTGGATAGAGAATCTCTGAGTCCCTAAAATTTATCATTAGTAGAGGACGGGAGTATGCACTGGGTACTTTCAAAACAAAAACTAATCGCCGACCTCAACCCAAAACAGAATATCGTTGTTCATCACGTGCTATTGAAATGGATGGTGTCCAATGGTTTCAAAGTCACAAAGATTCATAGAGACCTCCAATTTGGTCAAAAGCCTTACATAAAAAAGTTTTTTGAAACCTCTGTCATTAAGCGTTCAAAAGCGAAAACGAAAGTTGAAAAAGAAGTCTATAAACTCATTTTGAACTCAGCTTTCGGTTAAATGTGCGAGAGCGTACGAGACAGAAGTCGATGTGACATTGTAACCAACCCCAAATATTGTGCTCGAATCATTGCGGATCCAAACTTCTCATCGTTCACAATCATAGACTCCAATATGGTGCTCCTACATCGTAAGAAAAGAAACATTGTATTAAATAAAAATATTGCAGGCGGAAGTGCAATAACCGAAATATCCAAGAAACTCATGTTGTCATTTTAGTATAATGTATGCAAAAGTACAGTGGCCGATTGAGGGACAAGTTCAAGTGTACTACGGGGACACTGCTTCACTCCTGTTAAAAGTCAAAACTGAAAATCTTTTGAATGATTTGGAAAATGGCGAGTACATTAGCTCACGAATAAACTACACCAACTGGGACGAATCTCTCTACCCGGAGCAAATGAAACGCCAGGCCCCAAACCAATTGTTAATGCTAACATCTGAAACGGGTAGCGATTTTATATCCAGTGGTGTGTTTCCTTGACCAAAGGTATACTTTGTGGAAACGCACGGCAAGGATATCAAACAAGTTTGCAAGGGGGTACCTACACACTTTGTAAAAAATAATTTCGATATGAGTGTGTATAGAAACTGTGTGGAACGTAGATTAGTGCCAAGAGTGAAGGTCACGGTGATTCGCTCTTTACAATTTAAAAACTACACAGTTAGAGTTGAGAAAAACGCCATGTCGGCCATATCGGACAAAGTATATGTACTTGAGGATGGTTTGAAGGTACTACCACACGTTCATTATTTAATTTCAGACCGTTTTTAATGTACAGATTACACAAAACAACTCGGTCTAGAAAAATTAACTTAAATTCACAAAAAAAAAAGTATAAATTGGGTGGGAGGGTTTTTTGGGTAATTAGGTGTTTTTTTTATTTCTTTTTTTTTCTCACAAAAAATCAATTTTCAAGGTGTGTGTGTTTGCAAGGCAGTTCAATTTCCAGTATTTAATGCCAGCCCCGGCCGGGCCCCCCCACAGCGGCCCTCCGGCGCCGGGGGCTGCCCGGCGCGGGCCGCCGCCGTGGCCGCCCCCGGGGGGTGACCCCAAAATTTAAAATGTTGTAAGTAAAAGTGTATGATATTATTTCACAAGTGTGCACATTAGTCCAATAAATGTTGTATTTTTTTTTATAAATAAACAAAAAAAAGTGTATTTATTTAAGTGTTTGTTTTTTCTAGTGGTTATGTAAATGTTGTATTTTTTTTATTATAAGTAAATTTAAAAAAAAAAGTGTATTTTTTTTATTCATGTTTAGTGTACCTTTTTCAATGTAGTATTTTTTAAAGTATCGTTAACTTTTTATGTATATAATAAAAAAAAATATTATTCCTCTTCTTCTTCTAATTATTATTTTTGAACGGAGTACTAGTAGGGAAATTATTTTTGTCATTATACAGCCTAAGTCTACAGCTAGTTGTCCAGGTGAACTCTTGAAGGGACCATATATCAATTTAAAACACCATTCAGATCGTTTCCGTTCTGACCGTCAATGTCAGTCAAAACAACGATCCTAACTAAAATAATTAAAAACTGCAATAGACTGTTTGTGTAAAAGGCGAAAAAAATCTACTAGTGTGGCATCATTTGGTGAGTGTCATATGATAAAATAAATGCAATTGCGGCAACGACGGGGTTGATGCAGGTTCAATTCATAGAGGTACCTGATGTTTTCTGTATTATTGAACAAAACTCTTGGTTGATCATTGCTGATCTGGCTGAATCTGTTGAAGAATGGTCCCAGGAAATGCTACAAATGTTCACTGTTCGCTCTCATCATGAACATATTTACGTTACTCTGGTTATACTCAATCTCTTTCATCAGAACAAATGTATGCGGACACTTGCATTGAACTGCACTTACTATATTATCTACAGAGTTGTTCGTGATTCTAGCTCGCTAATAACTCTCAATAAACAAATCCATCCAGGTGCCCCCAAATTTCTGCTCTCAGCATATAATCAGGCAACTAATAAACCCTACGGCTACATCCTATTGGATCTTAGTCAAAATACACCCGAGGATCTGCGTGTAGTCACAGATATTTTTGACAATGAAATTACAGTATATCTCCCCGTTAACACTAAAAAGACCTATTAGTCGCTATCATGACACTGAAGAAACTACATGAAAATAGACATTTGTTTTCAGTTCTAAGCACTTCAAAACCTCCGCTTAGGAAAGCCATACTCAAACATGGTATTGACAACGATTTCATTAATCTAATATCAAAACTTTGTTTAAATTTGATCGAGGGTAATGTTCAAGTGCCAGAAGTAGTTAAGCAACAGGCAAAGCAACATCGTTCCATTGTACGTACATTGGCCTCTAAAAAGAAAGGAAAGAATTTCAAAAGGAAACGACTTCTTCAGGCGGGCGGTAGCTTTTTCACACTTTTACTGCCAATAATTGCAGGACTTGTAAACAGTTTTCTCTAAAGACAGAGATAATGGCAAAACCCTATAAATTGACTCCAATAGAACTCGCTCTCTCACCCGTCGAACACTTTGAGAACAATCTGAGTAAATTCCTTGACAATGAGAATATTGAGGATGATACAAAACTGCTTTTACTTCAAGATGCACTTCGCCGAGTGGACAAACACAAGTCCTATCTGTCGAAGCCCACTGCTGCTGCTGCTTACCCCAAAAAATAATCATCTCCTCTGGATTCTGCTGCTGTAACACAACTGAAGAAGGAGTAATTGGATTCATTTTTATCTAAATTTGCAAATATACTGCCCCACTAATATCTTTAAAAACTAAAACGACTCCTAGCCTATCTCTTGGAAAGTCCTCAAGATCACATTCAAGTTGAGAGCAATGGAAAAGGGATTATAATTCAGGGCAAGATCTATAATCTACTTGATTTAATCTATGATATGGTTACAAATCGTAAAGGACTACTATCATTTGACAATCATCTATACAACTTTCTAAATACACTAAACTTCCCCAAAAGTCTTATTGGCATTAGACAAATTCAGCAAAAAATTAATGAACATGCATCATCATCATCATCAACAACAACAACAACATTGACAACATTAAAAAATGACCTTGAAGAAGAAGATTTTAAATCAATTTTGGAAAATACTAGCACACCACGGATAGCTAGACAAAAGCGAAGACGTATCAAGTCAACGTCATCACCCCCACCAACAGCCAGTATACAAAAGGGTAGCGGACGTTACACAACGTGTTTACGTTCAAAATGGTTGAAGTTCTGAAAGGTGCTTATGAAAATATTGGTGAGGCGGGGAGTTTAAGTTCCCACACAACTCTTTCCAAAGTCACTGGTGTTCACATTAAAAGTGTACAAGACTATCTACAAAATGAATCAAGTTACACTCTGCATAGAAATCATAGACTTCGTGCAAATCATTATCGAAAAACTAAAGCCTTTTTCCCATTGCATATAATGCAAGCAGATCTCCTGACTCTAGATGAGATTCAACGGCATCACAATACGCCGTACAAGTACATTCTACTTGCAATCAGTGTTTATAGTTGTTATGCATATGCAATTCCATTGCGATCAAAGAGAGGTGTTGAAGTTGCTCAGGCCATTGAAAGTATTCTCGAACAGGATTCATATAAAAAAATTCAAACGGATTGCAGTAGTGAATTCGTTAATCCCCATGTTCAAAAGTACTAGAGAAATATAGTACACAGCTCTATCAAAGTCACAGTCCTATAAAGGCTGCATTGGCCGAACGATTGATAAGAACTATTCGACTTTTAATTTCAAGATTTTGTACATTGAAAAATAGATCGTATTTTATTCATGATCTAGATACAATAATTTTTATTTATAATCAAGGACCTAATCGATCATTGTCCAACTCTACGCCAACGGAAGTTCATCATTCTGATCGTGATACAATTGACACCTTTCTTAAACAGTATTCCAATGAATCGTTGGCTGTCAAGAAGATGAAAAATAAATTCAATGTTTGTGATACTGTTCGAATTAATATAACAACTAATGTTTTTGAGAAGGGGAATTACTTGTGGTCCACAGAACTTTTTAAAGTGGCAAAAATCCTAGACACTAAACCCATAACTTATCGCCTAAGTGATACCAAAGATGAAGAGATTCTCGGCGGCTTTTATGACTATGAACTACAAAAAGTTAAAAATGCTACTGAAATCTATCAAATTGAAAAGATATTAAAGAGATGTACTCGTAGGGGTAAGAAACAGTTACTTGTTTGGTGGCTAGGATACAACTCTGATTTTTATTCTTGGATCGGTTTTGAAAATATTGACAATGTCCAATGATTTCTATGTAACATTAATGTCCAACGTTTCAAATCCTTTCTACAGTAACTTGAATACAATAAGTG
This sequence comes from Artemia sp. Qi Xiang Cuo, assembly GCF_049724085.1. NCBI lineage: Eukaryota > Metazoa > Arthropoda > Branchiopoda > Anostraca > Artemiidae > Artemia > Artemia sp. Qi Xiang Cuo. Next base: position 24,703,136 of record NC_142795.1, read on the forward strand.
ATTTTTGGACAAAACTCTCCCCTACCATCAAAGTTAATGGTACATAAAAAGTGTCTCTTATTGATTTTATTCTCAAAAATAACTACGAGATCCCAATTAGGGATTGAATCTATGATATAAAAGTTAAACCATTTGATTTGACTATGAATTGGCTGGGCTATGACGCCTATGAATTGGCTGAAGCACTTAAACCTAGTAATTATCCACATATCAAATTGAAATATACTAAATATGAAAATATGGGGGATTTTTGTCGTACAATCAATAGAAAAATATCATATCGTAGGAATTGTACATTCTCTTTTAACTATTCATTGGAACAAGATAGGATTTACATTAGCTCACCTGTTGACACTAAAACAACTATTCTCGATGATAATCTGAGAGATATTTTTTGCTTTAAACAGAATATGATCAATGGGAAAAATGCTGGCAGCGCTTAGGGGGTGGATCAAGTTATTTTTGCTGATTATCCACCTGGTTTTGTCTCGGACTCTTGTATATTTATCTTTGAATTCTTTGTGGAAACACCGAAAGTCGGTAATTCAAATGTCCCCCTCCTACTTGTTTTTGAGCGAAAAACAACTCATGAACTTGTTCACCACTATAAGATAAAGCATCCTTAGTATGTTCCTGTAAACACTTCGTATTTGAAGCTCTGTCAGTTAAACAAAGAATTGAATTCGGTGACCCTCTAGCAATAACAAAAGGCTTAGCAGTGATTACAGGTCATTTTTCACCCATTATGGAGAACACCACAATCACCTAAAATGAACAATAGAAGAATTCCATTTGTCCGTCTCGATATCAATTGTTATGTTGGTGCTTTGAGTCCACGTCAAATAGGGAATGGATTGGACTACTACAAGGGGCGTACTACAATGTCTAGGTATGGATTTGGTAGCTGGTTTGCTAGGCTATTTCGTTCTGCACTACCCCTCGCCACAAAATATCTTGTACCTGCTGCATCAAATTTTGCTGCCTCCAAACTACAGGACTGGGGGTGGCAAGAATTTCAAGGAGAGTGTTAAGGAAAATATTAGATCTCCAGCAAGAGCCGTTGGTGAGCAACTAAAATCTCGACAAAATGGGGAGGGATTGAAAAGGATGCGTTCGCGTCGTTCACTCATCAGTCTCCACCCATGCAGGAAGCAAAGGACAACAACAAAGAATTTGAGGAATAAAACGAGAAAGACATATAAGCAGAAGAAGAAAAAGAAAAAAATTGTTAGATCAAAGAAGGATTTCTTCCCTTAAGATGATGTACCTCCCTCACAAGGAATCATATCCATCAATCACGTCCTCATTAAATCTAATCGATTCTGAAAATGTTGATGTCAGTGTCAAGTATGGCTACTATGAACAGGTTCACCCCCAACAACCCCTCTCGGAAAATATACACTTTCAAATATTTTCCAATGAAGACTATTTCATTGACTTGTCGTCAACATTTATTGATTTAAATGTTGTGGTGAAGAAAAATTCAGATAATACAACTCCAAATGCCTGCGATGGTCTCTCCTATGAAAACTGTATTCTACGCAACCTATTCAAACAAATTAAAGTATTTATTAATGGGACATTGGTGGGCACTAGCAATAATTTATCAAAATATGCAAGCTGTATACAATTTATGATAATGACACCAAAGGCTTACAAGCAGTTGAGAGCAAAATCATTAGGCTATGAATATCAAACTGGTGTTGATAGTGACGGTGATCTGACTACTGCAGTGACCCAAGAGTATCATCTAGTTGGAAAGTTAAATCATGAGATATTTAATATATCCCAATGGTTACCCCCCAATGTCAAGATTGACTTAAAGCTACAAATGGCCCCATCAAATTTTATTTGGACAAAAACACTTCCTGCAGCACCCGATACAAATGTCATTATCACTTCGGCAATTCTCCACGTCCGAAAACAACAGGTCATGAGCTCTGTTGGATTGGCAGTGGAAAAGCTAAGAGCCAATGGCAATAACATTAAACTTCTTGTTCCTCATACGATCACCAATCAACGTCACATTGCCACCGGCTCTCGTAGCTATAGCGATTCATCATTTATCAATGGAGAAATCCCATCAAAATTGGCTTTGGCCTTTGTGAAGAGTGGCAGTGCCGTTGGATCCTGGACTGAATCCCCCCACGATTTAAATTTTTTCGATCTATCTAGCCTTGTTTGCAAAGTGAATGGTATTCCACTGTACACTTTATCATTTGACAAAAAATCCTATAGAACTCTGTACGAGTTGACTATGCAATCCCTAGATTATGATTCTCAACTATTTGAAAATGGAATAACCGATTCAATGTTTTCAAAAAATCACGGGGTTATTGTTTTGGATTTGTCTGGCACACAGGATATGACCATAGTACGAACAGGGAATGTACGTTTAGAGTCTACATTTGCCAATGCTCTGACCGAGAGTATCACGCTAATATCACTGAGTAACTCTCTCACAACCAACTTCAGACTAACCAGAATTTCTTTTTGTACTCTAGAAAATATACGCTAGTCTACTATAGAAAGAAAAAATACCATTGATTTAGAAACATTTTTATTGAACATAATTACAATAATAATAATATTCACTGATGCATTTTGTTCTCATCCATATATTTCGATAGGACATCTAATGCTGACCTAAGTTTATTTATATGGAGAATATTCACTTTTCCAGAAAAACATAGTTGCTCCTCCTGCTTAAACTTGCTTAATGATATTACGTATCTCGCATACATAATGTCCCATTCAAGACATAGTACACAGCCAGTGGTTATTTCAACAGCTGCAGTCGGTACTCGTATATCGTTGCTACTAATGCTTTCATGTAAATCATTAATTTCGTAAAGTAAAAATGCGACACTGATTTTTTTTTTCTCCATTAATATCCTCTAAAATAAACCATTCTCTCTCTGAATTCAATTATCTTACTAATGTGAAAGACAATGAAAATTACACCTTATATACGAATCTAACTAATAAACAAGTTAGTGTGACCGCCACTCTCTCTCTCTCTGTTTGACCTCCAAAAAATGGGTGTTACCTCAGAAAACCTGTCTGGTAAGGTAAGTATCGTTCATTTTAATAGGCAAATGGCCCTGGTAACCCAATGTACCGGTTAAACTACACACATATCCATGCCTCAGGCGTGTGAAAGTGCATTTATATTTTTAATATATAGACCCCTTACTACTGACGTCCTCCCACCCCAGACGGGGACGACCTGCTTTCCGTTTAGCCCTGGATGGTTGGCCAAAAAGAACAATCTTCGGCAATCTGTCATCCTTCATCCGTACAACGTGCCCTAGCCACCTCAACCTTTCTTTCATTATAGCCCTAGAGAGCGGTATTGAACCACATTTTTCGTATAGCCTATTGTTTGAAATACGGTCAGTCAGCCGAGTACCCAGAACAATCTTTAAGCAATTTTTCTGGAAAACATCTAGCAAATCTTCATCCGCTGTTCGGAGCGTCCATGCTTCAGAGCCATATTTGACCACTGTCATCACTGTAGCTTCTAATATTCTAATCTTGGTTTGCAGACTTATCTTCCTATGCTTCCAGACTTTTTTTTAACTGCGAAAAAACAACCTGAGCCTTGGCTATTCTATTTTTAAGATCTTCACTCCTCCCACCATCTTTACTAAGAATACTACCAAGGTAAGTGATGCTGCCCACCTGGTCAATCTATTCATTACCCAACGTCACCTTTTCATCTTCACTTATTCCTAGCCTAAGTGATTTAGTCTACTTAACATTAATTTCCCAACCAATTCTAGCACACTGAACTCTTAAAACCTCTAAAACTTCATTAATTTTGCCCAAACTTTCATCTAGGATGCTTAAATCATCAGCATAATCCAAGTCCAGGAGACTGTTTCCTCCCCATTTGATTCCATGGTCTCCCATTGCCTTTCCTGTGCTCCTTAAAACAAAGTCCATCAAAATAATCCATATAAAGGGAGATAGAACACAGCCCTGTTTAACTCCTGATTTAATACAAAACCAGCTGCTTACCTCATTTCCTGCCTTAACCGCAGCAGTGTTATTCTCGTACTTAGCAATAATCACTTTAATGTATTTGTCTGGTATACCGTACTTAGAGTACTAGGTTAAAGTTTTTTAAAGTTTTTCATTGTTTAAAAAAATAGAGTTGTGAGAAAGAGTCAAACTTTACCGTAAACAGCGAGACGCTGAGGAAGGGACAGCCACTTTCATATATGGAATAATTTCTGTTCGTTTTAATTTTTAATGCCACTCCTTACTTTCAGTTAAAAAAAATTATTTTTTTTATTTAATTTTTGAACTTTTTTTTTGAACTAATGCAGGTTTTGATTTTGGCTCACCGTAGATCAGTAATTAAAAGAAAATTTGCATATTAATTTTACTTTCGTTTGGTTAAATGGCTTTCTTGAGTTTTGTTTAATTTTATTTATGAACGATTTTATTAGTAATAAATATACGTAACTTACAAATTAACATACGTAACAAATTTCTGTATTCATATATTTTTAATACGTATATTAGGGGGTTCGCCCCCCAGTCAATACCTCGCTCTTTGCGCTAAAGTTCAAATTTTATTCCAATTCTTTAAAAATGACCCTTAATCACAAAGGCCGTTAATTAGAATAAATCGCTCTTATGAAAATACCGAAAAAAAAATCTTTGGCTTAAAGAGCGAGGTATTGACTAGGGGGTGAACCCAAGTTTTGAGTTTTGATGTTGCTCCATACTTTCAGTTGAAAAACTTTTTTTTTACATTTAATTTCTGATCGTTTTTTTAAATAATGCTGGGAAATCCGGTGCCCCCTTCATAGCAATGTCCCTTCCCCCATGAAAACTTCCTTCACGAAAAGATCATCCCACATCAACCCCAACCCAGCCCCCCCCCTATACCAGAAAAAATCCCCCCTGAAAACGTCTGTATACTTCCCAATAACCAATACTATATGTAAACATTGGGTAAAGTTCATAACTTTCTGCCCTCCCCCCGGGGACTTTGGGGGATTAAGTTATCCTGAAAGACAGTAGAGAGGGGTCAGAAGGCGCGGGACGACACCCCTGCTGCCACCTACAACTTTTTTTGCACCCCAAATAAGGGCATAGCCTCCCTAGGGAGAAAGATTACGTAATGGGGTCAATGACCTCTTTTTCCAAGGTCGATTTATTTGATGTTTCTATGTGTAATAACTCCAGGGCGAAGGTTGCACATGCGCATTGAATTCTAACGGGAACAATGTTATTGATCTAGGACTCGAGGGGGAAGTGAATTTCCGAGAACTTGATTGCGTAATCAAAGTGTGTCAACAACAACAACAACGACCTTGACATTCGCTGAGAGCGTGCACTTAAAACAACAACAACATCGACCGTGGAACACCTGTGCTGTCGACCTCAATTCACCTATCGTGAATCAATAATACCCCTTAGAAACAACAAATTAATTTCGCCTTTCTTGACAGATCAATCAATCAATGACATCATCTGTCAGACTTTAAAAATTTTCGCCTAGAAACATTTCTCCAGGAATAGATCCAAATCATTAATGTCTTTGCCTCGGAAACAACTCTTTTGGTCAAACTCCAAAGGATATTAATAACCAAAGGCCATGGAAACAATTAGGCAAGAAACATCTTAGCGATGAATTGTTTTAGCGCGCGAAAAGGTTTCCTATTAATTTGAAATGCGTTAGCGCAGAGATGCCAATAACAAAGGAACACGCTGAATTTGCGTTTAGGGATTATTTGGGCGAAACCGTTTTAGACAGGTTATGGAACTATTTCGGCGAAACAGATAGAGACATTTTAAAAGAAGATTTTTGAAGAGATTTTAGAAGAGAATTTGAGTGTGGTCGTTATAATACACAAGTTTCATTTGAACAGTGTTGTGAGGTCCTCTAACCCAACCCCAAAGGGTTCCAATCCTCCTACCCCAACCCCGAAGGAAGCCCCCGGTCCTCAAAGGCCCCCCAAGCTCTCAAAGGCCCTCCACCGGTCCCAAAATGTCCCCCAGGCCCCCAACTGCCCCCCCCGGACACTCAAAGGCCCCCCAAGCTCCCAAAGGGCCACCGGCGCCCCCAAAGGCCCACCCAGACACCCAAATGCCATCCCCGGGCCCCCCAAAGGCCCATCGAGCTCCCAAAGGACCAACGGGGACCCAAAGGCCCTCCACCGGTCCCCAAAGGCCCATCGAGCTCCCAAAGGACCAACGGGGTCCCAAAGGCCCTCCACCAGTCCCCCCAAGGGCCCCCGGGCCCCCCCGGCCCGCCCGGTGGCCCCCCCCGGCCCCCCCCCGCTCCCCAAGGATCACCGGCGCCCCCAAAGGCCCACCCAGACCCCCCAAGGCCAACCCCGGGCCCCACAAAGGAATTATTTACTGACCTTCAGTTGTTGTGATTTTAAAAGTTCTGATTTTGTTTTCTAAAATCATCGCCTAAAATGCCTCAAAATGTTTCACCCAAAGAGACACATACACAGAGACACACACACAGAGACACAAACATACAAAAACACACAGAGACACACACACAGAGACACTCACACAGAGACACACTCACAGAGACACACACACATAGACACACACACAGATACAAACACACAGAGACACACACAAAGAGACACACACAGAGACACACACACACAGAGACACAAAAACAGAGACACACAAACAGACACACACACACAGAGACAAAAACACATAGAAACACACACAGAGACACACACACAGAGACAAAAACACAGAGACACACACACAGAGACACACACACAGAGACACACACACACAGAGAGACACACACACAGACACACACACACAGAGACACACATACAGAGACACACACACAAACAGAGACACACACAGATAGACACACACAGATAGACACACACACAGAGAGACACACACACAGAGACACACACACACAGACACAGACAGATACAAAAACACACAGACACACACACACAGAGACACACACACAGAGACACACACACACACAGAGACACAGACACAGAGACACACACACAGAGACACACACACACAGAGACACACACACAGACACACACACAGAGACACACACACAGAGAGACACACACACACAGCAACACACACACACAGAGACACA